>NC_061093.1:28363256-28424862 GCF_015104395.2 Macrobrachium nipponense | reverse complement strand
GGACCAGCATTACGCAACACAGCTGATGACGAAGCAGAAGAAAAGAAATGAGGCACATCTACTGCAATTTGCATCTGTCCCAAAGGATGGTCAACACAGGAACCATGGAAGGCTGTCTAAAATCGTTGAAGTCCTTGGGACCAAGGCAGTTAAAGAAAAACTGGTGCGTCACGAGGTTTCAACCCTGGTCAGTGACCAGCATCCACCTAGTATAGGCATGAGTTGCCAGATGCCACAGATTCCTTGCTTTACAATCTTTGACTGTTTTTTAAACTGGTTTCAAGCTGGTGCTAGAAGATTATCCTAATGTTAAGACAGAAGTTTGTTCATGAAACTTACCTGTCAGATACAGGGGGTCCTCGAGTTACGACGTTGATCCGTTCTTACGATGCATCGTAACACGAATTTCAGCGTAAGTCGGAACATTGAAAAATACCACATGATTTAATGTAAATACCTATCAATAACAACGAGAGAACAATTCCTTACCTTTATTAGTTTGATTGGCTTGCACACTGGAGAGGAAGCTGCGGTGCTGGAGAGACTGGGGGAGGTTAGTGAAGAGAAAAAGAACCTCCAGAAGTTGCTGGAGATGCTGAGGCAGATGATTCTTGTGGTGAGGCAGAACATACTAGTACTGGAGATGCTGAGGCAGGTGATTCTTGAGGTGAGGCAGAACATACTAGTGGAGATGTTGGGGCAGGTGAGTCTTTAGGTGAGGCAGAACCTACAGAAGGTGCTGGAGATACTGGGGCAGGTGAGTCTGGGTTAGCAGAACATTCAGAAGGTGCTGGATTAGCAGAGGCAGCTGAGGTAGAGGGTACAGGATCTCCTGCAGGCCTCTCTACCTTCTTAAAATACTGCTCCAGGTTAGTCTGAACAGAGAGCGACCTCTTTTCATCCAAGATCTCCTTGTAACACTGCATCAAATCCATGACGCCTCTGGAAACCCTAGTGAACCTGTCCAAGTTGGGATCCTGAGCCTCAAAAGTTGACAAAGCTTGCTGCAACTCTGCAAAACCTCTTATCAAGTCCTGCCTTGTGAAAGCCTTAGGCTCTGGGGTGGGTGCTTCTTCTTCTTCCTCTATTATCTGCTTCTCCAGTTGTATCAGGTCCTCAGCAGATAACTCCTCGCCATGAGACTCCAGCAGCTCTGTAACATCATCAACCTCCATCTCCAAATTGATTTCCTTACTCAGGGCAACAACGTTCTTGACAACTAGCTGAACTGTGTCCTCAAACCCATGGAAATCATTCACAAATTGAGGACAAATTTTCTTCCAGACACCATTCATGTTTGTTTGCTTAACCTCCTCCCAGGAATTAGCAATGTTCTTTACAGCATCAAGGATGTTGTAGGATTTCCAAAAGTCCTTCAGAGTCAAGTCCTTCTTGGTTTCAGTTGCCTGTAAAGCCATAGCAATTGTCCTTCGTAGGTAGTAGGCCTTGAACGAAGCAATCACTCCTTGGTCCATAGGCTGTAAAAGGGCCGTGGTATTAGGTGGAAGGTAAACCACCTTGACATTAGGGTTGAAGTCTCCCAGCTGGGCAGGGTGTCCAGGGGCATTGTCCAGCACTAGCAACACCTTAAAGGGGATACCCTTGGAGGCGCAATACCGCTCCACACTTGGAACAAAATGGTTTACGAACCAGTCCTCAAACACTGCAAGTGTCACCCATGCCTTCTTGTTGGACTTCCAAATTACTGGTAGTTGACCCTTCCAAATGCCCTTGAGTGCCCTTGGATTTTCAGCCTGATACACCAACAAGGGCTTCAGTTTGAAGTCGCCAGCAGCATTACCCCCAAGAAGTAAAGTTAGCCTCTCCTTGCTGGCTTTATGACCGGGTGCTGACTTCTCCTCCTTGGCGATGTAAGTGCGGTTAGGCATACGCTTCCAAAACAAACCTGTCTCGTTTACGTTAAACACTTGCTGAGCAGAATAACCCCCCTCCTTAATTATCTCAGACAACGCTTTAGGAAATTCACTCGCGTGCTTTCTCATCCCCACTAGCAGCTTCACCTTGCAATTTAAGGTTATGGTAATTGGCCCGAGCCTTAAATCGCATAAACCAACCCCTACTAGCCACAAACTCTTCACTTTCACTTCCCTCCCCCTTTTCTTTTTTCAACGCTTCAAACAATCTTTTCGCCTTCTCCTGAATCACCATAAGGCTGACTGGGATACGCCGTTGATTTTTGGTCTTCCAACCAAAGCACCAATAACCTTTCCATTTCAATTATTAGGACCACTACGCTGCTTAGTTATCACTGTCGCTTTCATAGGAGCAGATCCTTTCACATGTTCAACGATGCGCTCTTTATCTTTGATAATGGTAGCAACGGTCGAACGGCTAAGGCCAAGCGAGCGGCCAATGTTTGTTGGCGTTTCTCCCTTCTCGGATCGCTTTATAATGTCCACTTTAATTTCCATGGTGATGGCCTTTCTTTTCTTCGATGCACTACCATCAGAAGAGTCCGCCTTGCGCTTGGGAGCCATAACAAAGAGCAAAAAGTTACAAAAACGATACAACACGAGGGAGAGAGAGGCAGTGTAAACAACCAAAATGGCGTATGGGCGAGGACTGAGCGTAGCGAAGCGACGCCGTCCTCTCCCCCACAAAGCGTATTCTTCCGCCGTGCGCCTGGAACTAGTTCGCGTTTGTTTACGTTGCTTACGACGCTAAACCGCGTAAGACGGAACGACGCAAAATATTATTTTTTATATTTTTATGGGGGCGCGTTCGTAACCACGAAACATCGTAAGTCGAGACCAGCGTAACCCGAGGACTTACTGTATATATATAGCTGTATTCTCCAACGTCCGACAAAATTTCAAAACTCCCGGCACACGCAGTGGTTAGTACCCATTTCCGCCGCTGGGAGGCGGATATCAGGAACCATTCCCATTTTCTATTCAGATTTTTCATACCACCGGACAATCAGGAAGTGTCTACGAAAGGAAATGTATTATCTACGATTATGGAGTCGATTCGTGCCCTGGAATCAAAAGTGCTTGCTCTACAATCAAATGTGTCTAAGTGTAATGATAGTGTTAGTGCATCTAGTGTTGTGGAGGGGGCATCAGATCGGTCCCATAATGCCTCCAGGCCTAGGCCTCTGCCGGACTCCCAGGCCTTAGGGAGAGGGCAAGCCGAAAGCCGAAGGAGGGTTACGGGATCTAATATCCGGTCTGACGTCCCTTCGGCAGAATCTGAGGATGAATCTCAGACTGCCAGGGTTCGTGCACGAGCACGGGTCCTTAAAGAGTGCTTCTCATCCTCCGAGGCTTCCTCTCCTCACTGGGGTTGGGACTCTCGGAGGACCTCTCATGGGGAGAGCGGCAGGGGCACAAGGTGCCGCACAGGCGGCCGTCGTCCTTGTCGCCCTCTTAAGAGAGGTTTCAGAGAAGAGGACGCTTCACGTCCTTCTGATCAATATTTGGATTCTCCACCTGAATATTTTGAAGCTTTTCCACTGCAGAAAAGGAACAAGACTTCATCAGGGGAGGACTCTTTCGAGCGTCCAAGTCGCTCTAAATTTGTTCCTGAGTTGAAGGAAAGGGCATCCCCTCGCCCATCTTCCTCTCACAGGATTAGTCCTTCTTCTGATCGAGAATTTTCTCCATCAAGGGAAATGCTTTTAGAGATGCAAAAGCAGTTGGCTTCCTATTTTGCGAAGAAAGAGGCAGAACCTAGTCATCAGAGGAAGGATCGGTGGCTGCCTGTTAAGAGGACTAGGCAGTCCCCGGCTCCTTCTCCTCGTTTTTCGGCCTTTGAGTCACCTCCTAGTAGCCGACTCATTCGAGAACGTGAATGCGTTCCTCATGAAAGGGCGTCTAGGAGAGACGAATTTGACGGAGACGTGAGTTGCCGCACAGGCGGCCGGCGTCTTTGTCAAAAGGCCGAGAACGCTCAGAAATCCACGACAGAAGTTCACGGTTCTGTTGTTCGTTCTGTTTTGCATGACGATAATCAAGACGCTTTTAAAGAAGCGTCAGATATTGTTCAACGTTCTGTGCATCGAAGTACTCTTCAGGACGTTCGGGAAGACGCTTCTTATGACGCTCGGCGTCTTACGCAGCGGAGCGCTCGCCAGGACGCTCGAGCAGACGCTTCTCAGGACGCGTGGCATCTTGCACATCGGGACGCTCGCCAGGATGCTCAGGAGGACGCCTTGGAAGAACGTTTTGAGTCCGAAGCGTCAAGATATTTCGCAAGCTCAAGATATTAAAGTGTCGAAGATAACAAGGAAACAACGATTGGTTACTTCGAACTCTTCTTCAACAAGAGGCACCCTCTTGCGAACAGGACCTCAAGGATTATTATCATCGCGATCTTTGAAGGACACTGCTACTCGAGAGAGAGATTCTTCTAGTGATTTGTGCCCTACGGATGAGGAGGAGCCGACAGCGTCAGCGGCTTCAGATTATAAGACGTTAACGAACCTTCTTAAGAACTTGTTCCCAGATAATTTTCAAGCGTCGGTTCCTTGCTCTCCCCCTTCACAATTAGCCTCATCGAAGGCCAGGAAGGCTCCTGGCTTCGTTAAAATGGCCACTTCGCTCTCTGCGAAGAGAGCGTTTAAGAGAATTCAGGATTGGATGGACTCAAGGAAGACTAAAGGAAAGACTTCTTTTGCTCTTCCCCCATCTAGACTGAGCGGGAGAGCGGGGATCTGGTATGAAACGGGAGAAGAAGCGGGATTGAAAGCGCCGTCTTCTTCTCAAGGCGATTTCGCAAATTTAGTGGACGCTCCGAGGAGGTCTTATCTATCATCAGCGAAGGTTTCTTGGATGATGTCAGAGACAGATCATCATCTCAAAGGAATATTTAAGACGCTGGAAGTGTTTAACTTCTTGGATTGGTGCTTGGGGGCCTTGGATTTACAATCTAGAAGTCAAGACTCTATTTCTTTGGAAGAATTTTCAAGTGTGCTGGCTTGCATGGATAGAGCAGTAAGGGATGGCTCTGATGAATTAGCATCTCATTTTGCTACCGGACTGCTGAAAAAGAGAGCTCTCTATTGCAGTTTTGCGGCGAAAGCGGTTTCTCCTGCGCAGAAGGCAGAATTGTTGTTCGCCCCCTTCTCTACACATCTTTTCCCGCAGTCCATGATTAAGGATCTGTCGGTTAATTTGCAGGAGAAAGCAACGCAGGACCTCTTGACTCAGTCTTCCAGACGCCCTACTCCCCAGGCTTCTACTTACACCGCGCAAGCCCCCAAGAAGAAATTTAAGCCCTTTCGTGGAGCGCCTTCCTCTAGAGGTTTTTCGAGAGGAAGGGGGTCCTTTAGAGGCAAGGCCTCTTCAATTAAGAAAGGAAAAAATTGACATTTCTGCCCTTCAGGCACCTGTCGGTGCGAGACTCACCTTGTTTGCTCAGGCATGGAGGATGATAGGGTCGGACACCTGGGCCCGTATTTATCAAAGCTCGCAAATCCTTAAGAGTACTTTTAAATCATTAAAACACTCTTAAAGTTATGAAAATTCTTGAGAGAATTTTACGAAGCCTCTTACGCGCAATGAGTACTCATATCTCAGGCCGAGATTTAAGAGTGGTGGAGGGGTCTCCTAAGTACTTAGGAGTTTCTCATAGCGGTAGTCACAGACTGTAAACATGGCAGACGAACAAGAACACCGCGTTCGCCGCCCGAGGAATTTTCGTCCAAGACTGCATATACTCGATGTGTATGACGACAGTGAGTTTAAAAAAAAATATAGAGTTGATCAAAATGGCCTCATGTATGTGACTGACTTGATCAGAAAGGCGATTGCCAACCGCACAGAGAGGTTTTCTGCGGTTTCTAACATATCAGTCTCTCTCTCAAAATTAATGGATTAATTAATTTTGTCACTTATATTCGCGCAGGATTAGACACGAAGGGTCAAGAATGGAATGAAAATGCAAATCCTTAGAGCTTTTTTGGTTAGTAGCGAGAGAGGAGCACTAGGCCTATTGTACTATACTCTGTTTTTTTTCATCTGTCCATCCGCTTGTGGTGTTTTTGTATGGTAACGCTGCGTCCCGGGCTTTAGATAGTTACGCTATGTGTAAGTTTTAGGTAAATAAAAGGATATCTGGGTGTACATTTGCAACTGAAAAGTGTTTTAATAATTTACTGTTTGCGAATTACACCGTTAATATTCGAAATAGGATATTATCATAATCGTTGAATATGAGCTGAATGTCACTATCTTAAGCCCGGGACGCAGTGTTACCATACAAAAACACCACAGGCGGATGGACAGATGAAAAAAAAACAGAGTATAGTGCTTCACCTCTTTCATGTCATCAGATTTATGTGTATATATATATATATATATATATATATATATATATATATATATATATATATATATCTATATATCTATCTACTTTATCTCTATCTATCTATCTATCTATCTATATCTATCTATCTATCTTTATCTCTATCTCTATATCTATCTATCTATCTCTATCTATCATCTATCTCTATCTCTCTTATATCTATTCTCTTCCTCAATCATCTATCTATCTCTATTTATCTCTATCTATTATCTACTCTATATCTATCTCTATCTCTATCTCTCTCTATCTATCTATCTATCTATCTCTATCTATCTTCTATCTATCTATCTATCCTCTCTCTTATGTATCCTATCTATCTCTCTATCATCTATCTATTCTCTATCTATCCTATCTTATCTATCTATCTATCTATATCTAGCTCTATCTAATCGATCTATATATCTTATATCTACTATTCTCATATCTATATCTATCTATCTATTCTCTATTCTCTCTTATCTTAATCTATCTATCTTCTATCTAGCTATGTATCTATCTATCTCTATCTATCTATCTATCTATCTCTACTTTTGAATTCAACAATAATATACAGATCACAAGGTTAATATCATAATTAATGAATATATTGAATTTTTAAAATACTTTTTTTTATTAAAATAATGGCGAAAATCGTATCTTCATGGATTGTAGCACTATATTTTCCGCTATTGTTAGCGAGATCTTCGCTTAAAAGTTTCTCCTAAATATACCGTTTTTCATAGCCAAGAGATTCTCTCAGTGTTGATAAAACACTCTTAGAAGTTCCTCTTAACTATGAGTGATTGAGTGACTTAAGAGAGAATATTTAGGAGATGTCATAGGAGCTATGATAAATACCGGCCTTGGTCCCTAGATGTGATCGAGAGAGGATACAAGATCCCTTTCCTCTCTGCTCCTCCTTTGAGCACGAAGCCGATAGACCTGTCGCCTGCATACCAGCCAGAGAAGCAACAGATTTTGCTCGACCTTCTAGACCAAATGTTAGAAAAGAAAGCCGTAGAAGAAGTCCTAATGTTAGATTCCCCAGGCTTCTACAACAGGTTATTCCTGGTTCCGAAGCAGTCTGGGGGATGGAGACCTGTCCTAGACGTCAGCAGACTGAACCTTTTTGTGAGGAAGGAAAAGTTCAGGATGGAAACGTCTCAGTCTGTGTTAGGGGCTTTGAGACCAGGAGATTGGATGGTGTCATTGGACCTCCAAGACGCTTATTTCCACGTCCCGATTCATCCTCAATCAAGGAAGTTCCTGAGGTTCGTCTTAAAAGGGCAGGTCTTCCAGTTCAGGGCTCTTTGCTTTGGTCTGAGTACGGCACCGATGGTTTTCACTTTCCTCATGTGGAATGTAGCAAAATGGCTTCACCTATCGAAGATAAGAGTCTCGCTCTACCTGGACGACTGGCTAATCGGGTCGTCTTCGGAGTCAAGGTGCCTGGAGGACCTTCAAACGACATTGCAGCTGACGAAGGCCCTGGGCCTAATAGTCAATTACGAGAAGTCCCATCTGATCCCCACGCAGTCCATCGTGTATCTGGGGATTCAGATGGATTCAGTGGCTTTTAAAGCTTTTCCATCAAAGGAACGTCAGCAGAAATGCTTAGAAAAAGTGTCAGCTTTCTTAGGGAAAGAAACATGCTCGGCGAAGGAATGGATGAGTCTGCTGGGAACCATTTCTTCGCTGGAGAAGTTTGTTTCCCTAGGGAGGTTGCACCTCAGGCCACTCCAGTTTTTTCTGGCAGAAAACTGGAAGGACAAACAGAACCTAGACTCGACTTTGGTGATCTCACAAGCGGTCAAGGATCAACTGAAGTAGTGGCAAGATCCAATCAAACTTTCAGAAGGACTGTCCCTCAACCTTTTGAGCCCCGACCTAGTGTTGTTCTCAGACGCCTCCATGGTGGGCTGGGGAGCAACACTAGGCAAGGAGGAAGTGTCAGGCCTCTGGAGAGGGGAACAGAGGTCCTGGCACATAAACTTAAAAGAGTTGGAGGCCATTCGGTTGGCTCTTCAATTCTTCGAAGAACGATTGGTGGGCCGAGTTGTCCAAATCAACTCGGACAACACTACGGCTCTCGCTTACATCAAAAAGCAGGGGGGGACACACTCTCGATCACTGTTCATGGTAGCGAGAGACATCCTTCTATGGGCGAAAGCTCGAAGCATAGTGATCCTAACAAGGTTAATTTCAGGAGTACAAAATGTTCGAGCGGATCTTTTAAGCCGTCAACATCAGATGCTTCTCACAGAATGGACCCTCCATCTAGAGGTTTGCCAAGAACTATGGAAGTTGTGGGGATGACCGCTAGTCGACCTCTTCGCAACCTCGAAAACGAAGAGGCTTCCGATTTATTGCTCTCCAGTTCTTGACCCGGAAGCAATAGCGATAGATGCCATCCTATGGGACTGGACGGGGATGGACGTTTACGCCTTTCCCCCGTTCAAACTCTTAGGAGAGGTAATAAGGAAGTTTGCGGCGTCGCCAGGAGCGAGAATGACTGATTGCCCCCTTTTGGCCCTCAAGCGATTGGTTCACGGAGGTCATGTCTCTTCTGGTAGACTTCCCAAGAACCCTGCCAGAGAGAGTAGATCTTCTCAAACAGCCCCACTTCGAGAGGTACCACGGGAACCTCTCCGCTCTGAGTCTGACTGCGTTCAGACTATCAAGAAGTTGGCCAGAGCGAGAGGTTTTTCAAGACCAGTGCCAGAGGCTATTTCCAATGCGAGAAGAGCTTCCTCTCGAGCGGTTTATCAATCGAAGTGGGCTGTCTTCAGGAGGTGGTGTAGGAAGAAAGGTATTTCCTCCTCCACGACCTCAGTGAACCAAATCGCTGAGTTTCTCCTGCATTTGAGAAATGTGGACAGACTTGCAGTGCCCACAATAAAAGGATATAAGAGTATGCTGTCAGCTGTCTTCCGTCACAGAGGGTTAGACCTGACAAATGATAAAGACCTTCACGATCTTTTGAGATCGTTTGAAACAACTAAAGTACCGCAACCGAAGGTCCCATCATGGAACCTTGACGTAGTTCTAAGGTTCTTGATGTCCGCTCCGTTTGAACCTCTGCATGCTGCCTCGTTGAAAGACACTACAAGAAAGGCGGTTTTCCTAACTGCTCTTGCCACGGCAAAAAGGGTTAGTGAAATTCAAGCAATAAGTAAATATGTGGGTTTCAGAGGACACAGTGCAATGTGCTCCTTGAATCCTAACTTCTTAGCTGAGAATGAAAACCCATCTAACCCCTGGCCGAAAACCTTTGAAATCAAGGGGTTAGCAGAGTTCATCGGACAAGAGCCAGAGAGAGTCCTGTGCCCTGTCAGGGCTCTCAAATTTTATTTGCAAAAGACTAAAGACTGTCGGGGTCCTTCTGAAAATCTATGGTGCTCTGTTAAGAGACCCGACTTTCCTATGTCGAAGAATGCACTGGCATTCTTTTTACGAAGCACCATCAGGGAAGCCCATGCGTCCTGCCCAGATGGTGATCTGAAACTTTGAAAATAAAAGCCCATGAGGTGAGAGCTGTCGCAACCTCAATGGCATTTCAAAAGAATATGGCACTCAGCGATATCATTAGTGCTACTTTTTGGCGAAGCAACTCTGTGTTCGCTTCACATTACCTGCGGGATGTGAAGATGGCATATGAGAACTGCGAGTCGCTAGGACCATACATATCCGCAGAAATGTTATTGGGGGCAGGAAGCAGCACGAATCCTATCCTATAGAGAAGGGATAGGTGTGCTTTTGATTTTATGGTGTTGGTTTATGGTTGAAAGGTTGGTTGCTTGAGGCGCTTTCCCTTTCTTTAGCCTAGAAGTTATGGGACTAACTTCGATAGGTTAGGTCAGGTGGTGGTTTTTAGCTTCGTTGCCCTCACAGTATGGTCAATATGGTCTAGTCACATTGTGGTCATGCTCCCGTTGACAGATCATCTAGAACTCACCAGCTATATAGGTCACTACCTTGCTGGAGACTAGTAAAGCAGAAGCAGACTTGGGTGACAGTAATCACGAAGTCAGCTATGTCAATCATCTGCATGTAATTTGTTTCCTAAAATCCTTCTATTCTGTCCCTTCCCACCTCCAATGGTGGGATTCAGCTATATATATATCTGACAGGTAAGTTTCATGAACAAAATGTTATTGTCATGATACAATAAAGTTTGTTCATACTTACCTGGCAGATATATATAATTAAGTACCCACCCACCTCCCCTCAGGGGACAGTGGTATGAAAAATCTGAATAGAAAATGGGAATGGTTCCTGATATCCGCCTCCCAGCGGCGGGAATGGGTACTAACCACCTGGCCGCCCACTGCATGTGCCGGGAGTTTTGAAATTCTGTCGGACGTCGGAGAATACAGTTATATATATATCTGCCAGGTAAGTATGAACAAACTTTATTGTATCGTGACAATAACATATTTGTTAGCTATGAAAAATACAAATTGATTAAAAATTTGTTATGTTTCATAGCATGCATGTGAAGGCAGCAGAATATGTTGGGGTTCTTTGATCTCAGTAATTTGACATACAGGTAGTAGTGCTTTATACTCACAGGGTCCTTTAGTAGTATTTGGACTGGTGTTCTGTTTTGGGTTAGGTTCCCTCGGTGGATTCATAGTATACTTAAGTTTGTACAGTTTATGGATCACACAACATGAATTTGGAAACATGGCTGCTTTAGGCCTTAGACTCTACCTGTACACGTGCATTACGGCTTTCTGACTGTTGTTTTCATTTTTTTCTCATATGACTGAATGATATATCTTAAGATGATTTCATGGAAAAAAGTAATTTATAAAAAATTGAGTTAACAGAAAACTTTAATTATTTTGCTATTGTTTGTATTTTCCACTGCCATTTTCTTCAGTTTGCTAACAAACCATTGGAGTACTTATAATCCTTAATTCTCTGAAACCTACCACTATTGTGCCATAATTGTTTACATCATTCAGTGTCTATCTGTCTTTAATATTTGAATATAGGCATGAAAAAAATACCTAAATGGTTGATTAGGGGAATGGACCGGAGAGATCAAAGAGGAAGACTGGGCCGTCACTATTGCAGAGCATGTACTACACAATAATTGCAGAAACTTATATCCTGGAATATCCTGGAAAATATGGTACATCAACTTTCACATTAAGCATAATAAAAATTTTTTTTGCATTTAGTGATCTTGGGAGATATTTTAAATGAGGATCACAAAACTCACTCAAATGACAATTTGAAAAAGTAATATACATGTAGGACTACTGCCCAAAATTGTAAGAAAAACAATGGGTGAGGGATGACTGCCTGAACATTTTATATTGAATGGAGTCATAAAGTTTGCTGATAATGATGAGTGTTTGTACCTTTGATATGTTTTCTATGGGATGTTGTACCATTTAAAAGGATTTCATGTGTATCAGGCTTTCAAAAGGTTAAACCTTTGTTTTGTAAAGACAGCTTGTACTAAATATTTGTACTGGATTTTTTTTTTATTTTATTTTTTTTTTTTGTAGGCATGCTTGTTTAGGTAATGAATTTTGCTTTGCATCTTAAAACCTTCCTAAGCATTTTGATGAGTGTAAATTTGATCTTTTCAGCAAGTTGTAGATGATTGGATCGACTCTTACAAGGATAACAGAGATGCTGCTCTGCTTCAGTTGATGCAGTTTTTCATCAATGCAGCTGGCTGTAAAGGAAAAATTACGGCTCATATGCAGGCTACCATGGAGCATGCTGAAATTATCCGAAGGATGACAGAGGAATTTGAAGAGGTACAGTGTAGAATGAGTATTTCGACAATGCTTTTTCCCATACTTTTAATATGTATGAGAATTGTGCTGTATTGTACTGTATTGTACTGTATTGTACTGTATTGTAATGTACAGAAGATACTTGTAGTCTTTTAGCTGGAGACCCTTGCGTACTGTTTCAGGTAGCCTTCGCTTTTTCATGCTGCTGGAATAGACGCGGGTAAGTTTTGGTAATAAAAGCATACGTCCCATAGATGTAGTGCTACACTTCCTGTGCATTTTCACATCAAGCCTAGTGATACAGATTCATCTCTTTGTGACTTTCAGGAAAGTGGTGAGTATCCCTTGATCCAGGGAGGGCAGCAGTGGAAGAAGTTTCGGAGCAACTTCAGCGAATTTGTTCAACTTTTGGTGAAGCAGTGCCAATATTCTATCATCTATGACCAATATCTGATGGATAATGTTATCTCACTTCTCACTGGTTTGTCTGACTCACAAGTTCGAGCTTTCAGGCATACTGCTACATTAGCAGGTTAGTTTACAAAATCTGGTGTTTTGTTGAGGAAATTTTTTGTCACATTACAAGTTATGTTTGAGGATTCATTGAGTTCTGTAGGGGGATTTAGTATTGAAAATTCATTAGGCCTTTTGGAAAAAATTTACACTTTGCTTACTCTGCATTCTATGGGAAGGCTGATTATGAAGGAACTGTATAACCATGTGACTTTTTCTGTTACTCAAGCAGAAATAATTACCATATATACTCATGTAACACGGTCTCGTATATCATGCGACCCTAAATTTTCACCCTTAAAAAATTATTTTAGCATGTATCTCCCGTTTCATGCAAGTTAATTTACGAGACTGAATAACAATAGGCTAACTTCTTTTCCTCCTCTTTATCTATTCCATTTTTTAGTTAGGCTAACCCCTTTTCCTCCATCTTTATCTATCCCATCTTCTAGTTAAGTTTAAAAAAGTAAAAGAGAATACCAAAAGTATCGTTAGTAATGTTATACTTGTTGTATAAACACACACAGTCAGAAACACCTGATTTGCTATTGACAACTGAATCCGACAGAAACAGCTGATTTGCTATGGACAACTGAATCCGATGAAAACAGTGATTTTGCTTGCATTTCAAAAATTGTACGATAGTAAACAGTTACCATAGTTATGTTACAAATGACATTAAGGAGAATAGGACTGATATATTTTGACATTACCATATCCTTACTTGCTATGGCAAAAAGATTGGCAAGGGCATATACAGACAGTTCCCGGGTTACAACGGGGGTTCCGTTCTTGAGACGCGTCGTAAGCCGAAAATTGTCGTAAGCCGGAACATCGTCAAAAGTCCTAAGAAAACCTTTCTTTTAATGCTTTGGGTACATTGAAAACTATGTAAACTGCATTCTTATGGCATTTTTCTGCAAAAAAACCTTCAAATATTGATTATTTTGCATTTTTGGTGTCATATTTCATCTGCCAGATGAGCATTGTAGGCGTCATAACCCTATAATATGCGTCGTAACCCTGGAAATAATGTCCGATGAATATAATTGAAAAGCGTCGTAAGCCGAGACCGTCGTAACCCGGGGACTGCCTGTACTGCTAAATTTAAGTTCTAAGTTTTAGCTGAAGCTGAGGAAAGAATGTTGGTCTGCTAACGACTATTATTGTGCATCAGCAATGTGGATGAAACTCACAAACTTTGGTATATTACCATCAAACTTGACTGTAAATAAAATTTGGGAGAACCGTGTTTTAATAAAAACTATTGGGTGTGAAAGAACACATTTTACTGTTTTCACTCCAATGAAAGATAAATGCGTAAAGCTCGTAGTATTCTGATGAGATCAAGTGAAAATATCGAACGGAATCTGTTGATTTTTGTGTACGCAATAAACATACCCTGAGCGCCATCTATTAATGAAAAAAATAACTAAATTTTGTTTATAAACAATACGTATTTAACTGATATGTTGACTTGAAAACACTTTGATAACGTAAAATAACCTTATCTCATATAAATAGAGTAAGTATCTTGAGATTCAATTGTGCTAACTAGAAGCAAGAAAGTCACTCTGATTTGAGTTCAATACAGCAAAACAAACTTACCTGGCAATTGCCCTCAGCTGATTTCCAAACCAAAACATTGATTGCTGTTTGTATTTTTTAATACAAACAAATAGTAATATGAAAATACATATAATATGATGCAGTGAAGTAAAGCATAACTTTTTAAAAGATCCATATTCATTATGTGTCTATTGTATCATACGATACTAATATATGATTATTACATACTTAAATTTTATATCTTGTGTATGATGCGACCCCCTTAAAATTAGCTCCAAAATTAGGTCTTCAAAAGTTGCATGATACGCGAGTATATACAGTAATTAGCTAAAGAAATTTACTTATAGACTGCTGTAGTAAATCCAAATATGAAAAAATGAGAGAAAAAATAGGTCATATATCCAAATCATCTGGAGCTCAAGATCTCTGTTCATTTTCCAGCAACTGGACACCACATCTCTCCTCCACTTCCTCATTGTTACATCTAGTCAGTTCTGTGCAATTTAAGTAAAATTTAAGTAACAAGTAGAAAATTTAGTCAATATATAACTGCAATATGACATATAAAACGGGGTATAATTTTTGAAAAGATGTAGATGAACTTGGAAGTATAGAAAGATGGGAGGTAGTTTCCCAGCAGGTTTAGGCTAATGTTTAGTAGGAGAGGCTCTCAGGGTTATAGCCATCCTTTTTTGGAAATGTGAAGTTTACTTTGAAGGGTGATATGTAAGAGGGTGTTCTGTACTTTAAATTTAGTAGGTACACATAGCCAATCTAACCAAAATAGTTCTTTTGCACTGTGTAGATTTTATAAAGATTTTGGATGAAAGGCTGTGCACAGTATCCCTTGCTTAAATTGCTGTAGGTATTGCTGAAGGTTCTTTTCCCGTCTGTTCCCCTCGCACTCTTCACACACTAATCTCCTGTTTCTTCAGCTTCATTTGTTCCATTTGGTTGTCATCCAGTTCCAAAATTTTCTTTTGAATTCAGTGACAGTCTTGTCACTTAAATTAATAGACTGGTAAAATCATTCTTTGGTTATTCATTATCCACAGTGTTATGCAGTAATACATTACAAATTTTTGGCAAGTCTTAGCTTTCATTAAGTATTTTTATTTCATGTCTCGTAGATGGGTTAATGAACAAGCTGTTATTTGCTTGTGTTATGTAAATAATTCTTTTAACTTGTACATGGTCTTTGTTGGAGTACAGAATAGTTGGTCATATGACTTGTAAGGATTTATAAGGTGCCTGTTAAGCTGAAGTCAAGGAAGTTCTGAACATTAGCCATAATGGGTTAGGAAGTCCATTTCCATTGCTGTAGAAGGCAATGCATATGTCATACTTTTTTTCTCATATAAGATCTTGAATGACAGCTGACACAACTTAATGGTGATTTTTGGGATGAATTTTTATTATTAATAGGGGTTAGTTTTTCCAGACCTCTGAGTCTCAAGTAGACTTCTCGGGCTAGTTTTTGTGATGAATAAGATACAGTACTTGTAAATATGCAGTGTTTCTTTACTGAAGGCAGATAGCCTTTATTTACTGTTATCTTGTCATGAAGTCATTATTCTGTTTATTCCCATTGCTTTTAGTCCTTTTAGATTGGTCCAGAACTTGGTTTTCACCTTAGAAATTGAAGACAGTGATTAATTTAGCCATGAATTGCCTACTCTGTTTTTTTTGTGCAAGTAGATTTTAATGTTAGATTTGCAAAAATCAAATTACTTCTGAAATTTTAAGGTTTGTGGCTATCATGATTATTCTTATATAAAAATTCTTGGCATGTAAAATATTACAAATGTGTTTGTAGAAGATTACAAAAACATTATTAATGGTTGGGTAATATTTGGAAAGGCAGCCTGGTTATCAGCATTTTGGTTTTATGGCACTTGTCCAATATATTCATAACAGGGGTTTACCTTCCTTAGGGTTTACACCGCTGTTCTCTGGTTATTGGCAGCTAAAGCGCTGTGATACCCTCATAAAATACAAACATAACTAATATACATCTTTTCCATTAAAAAGTTATACTCTACTTCACTGTATCCAATAATACTGTATGTAGTATCATATTACTGTCTTTCATGCCCAGTATTTTTTATTAAAATGTTTCTCCACTGTTACAATTTACGGTCGAGTTTCATCCATGTTGTTGATGCATGATGATTTATAGTCGTCATTAACAGTGTGAATATTATTTTCTCAACTTCAGCTACAACAGCATCTTAAATTTAGCAGTACATACCATATTTCCTTGCTGATATTTTCTCCATTGCCAATATAGGCATACGTAATGTAAAAACAGATCGGTCCTATTCTACTTAATGTCATTTGTAACATAACTATGGTATTTGTTTACTGTCGTGCGATGGCTGAATTGCAAGCAAAGCAGTGTTTTTATCCAATTTGGTTCGGTTGTTCATAACAAAAGAACTGTTTTCGTTCAGTTGTTTATGGCTATATATGTTTAAGCAACAATTACAGTGGACCCCCCCCCCCCCACCCCCCCCCCCTTTATTCGCGTGGGATGCAAATAGCTAAAATCTGCAAATATCTGAAACCTCCCTAAAAACGCTCAGAACTGCCTACCTCTAAAAATGCTTAGAACTGCCTATTTAGTTCAAACAAAAGAAAAATCCTTTAAAAGTGCTTACACGACCTGAATATATTAAAAGTATTATCACTAAAAGTGTATTTAGTCACGAAATAGTAAAAGATTAGGCAAATTCCACATTTTTTGAAAGAGTTATTACATATTAGGGCTAAATATCTGGCTGTGACAATAAGGCGTCCTTACCCAGTCTAGCGCACCGTAAGTGGATTGCGGCGCCCGTAGACTTGAATTTCGGTTATCAGCGATATTCGGTTACCTTCAAGCCCCCAGGAAGGGAACCCTGCTGGGGACAGGGACCTGCCTGTACTTGAAATGATGTTCAGTGACCACAAACCTCTGCTAAGGGTGACCAACCCACCCCAAAAATAATTTTCTTCTGGAAAATTGTATTCCTGTCTCAGAATTTAAGTTACCATATGTTAGTCACATGACCCACCTTTAGTAAATTTTTTTTTTTGTACAATTTTTTGCAAACTTGCTAATAAACAAACAGAAAATTAATAATAAGTATATTGTTGGCAGAGATATTTTCATCTTTTGTGGGAAATTTCCTTGTATAATTACTGTTCCTCTTTTCATATTCTCTATCTTCATCTTACTTTCCACCCTCTCCTAAAACTTGATTCATAGTGCAATGGTGAAATTTTCCTCCTGTTTCACCTTTCAAACCTTTTACTGTCAATTTCCATTTCAGTGCTGAATGACCTCATAGGTCCCAGTGCTCGGCCTTTGGCCTACATTCTATATTCAACTCAAGCGTGAAATTATATAAAACAAAGAGCAAAAGAAAATGACCAAACATGATGATCCATAAAGGCAAAATTGTAGAAATTAAGAGACGACAAAAGACCACAGTTAATTACTTTTTTGAACAATTATAAGTCTCAAGTATCATTGAAGATTTGTAATTGATCTGATTTTTTTTTTTTTTTTTTGAGTTAGATAGAGAGTATTGTTGATAAGTATCATATTTTAAAAATTTTCATAGTATTATGATGTGGAAATCTAGTACCACTGATTAATTTAACAATTAGTGAGGTTCTCAGTGTTTATTTCAGTTCTGAATAAGTGGAAGTTCATTCTAGGTTTTTTATGTACATTTTTTTTTTTATTTAGGTAAGAGATACTGACCTCACATACATTTCTTTAAACAGCAATGAAACTGATGACGGCCCTAGTAGATGTTGCCCTCACTGTTTCTGTCAACTTGGATAATACTCAGCGTCAGTATGAATCGGAAAGGCAAAAGGTGAGTGATTTTGAGTTTTTTGTAAAAAAAAAAAGGATTTTCATCTATAATTAATGAAAAACTTGAGCTCTTGCAAACTATGCTTCATGTACTTATCTTTTACAGTCTCGGGAAAAACGTGCATCTGATCGCTTGGAATCCCTGATGACTAGGCGGCAGGAATTAGAGGAGAATATGGATGAAATAAAGAACATGCTCACATACATGTTCAAATCAGTCTTTGTGCATAGATACAGGTAAGATGTGGTATTATTTAATTTCTCTCTCTCTCTCTATCTTCTCTCCTCTCTCTCTCTGCTCCTCTCTCTCTCTCTCATAGTTTTGTAATTGTAATGTTGTCCCTTATTTTCTAGGGACACTACCTGAAATATGGTCAATCTGTATCTCTCTCTCTCTCTTTCTTTTATTATGTAATTGTAATGATGTCCTTTATTTTCTAGGGACACTTTACCTGAAATACGGTCAATCTGTATGGCAGAAATTGGGCTCTGGATGAAAAAGTTCCACCAGAACTTCTTGGATGACTCATATTTGAAGTATATTGGCTGGACACTTCATGATAAAGTAGGAGATGTACGTTTAAAGTGTCTCCAGGCCTTGCAGCCTTTATATGCCAGTGAGGAACTCAAGAGTAAGCTTGAGCTTTTCACTAGCAAATTCAAGGATCGCGTTGTTGCCATGACTCTAGACAAAGAGTATGATGTTGCTGTCCAGGCTGTGAAACTGGTGATATCCATCCTGAAATACCACCGAGACATTCTCACAGACAAGGATTGTGAGCATGTTTACGAACTTGTGTATTCCTCTCATCGTGCAGTAGCGCAAGCAGCTGGAGAGTTTCTTAATGAACGTCTCTTCATTCCGGACGATGAAGCTGTGGCAGCATTGAGAACAAAGAGAGGAAAAAAACGGAGACCAAATACTCCTCTTATTCGAGATCTTGTTCAGTTCTTTATTGAATCTGAGGTATGTTTATGTGTAATGTATTTTCATGACATGCGAAGCTTGAAAAAAACCATTAATTCTATTTTTCTCTGTTTAAAAGCTAATGACATACAATACCAATTAATTACATAGCTATGATTTCCACTTGTACGGCAGCTTGAATTCAAAATTTCGTGGGTAGCACTTCAAGCCATTGTGTAAGTGACCAGTTACTCCCAATAGTGGGACAATAGGAACAACTGTAAGCAGAAAGCTCAGTTTGTTCCTGCCATCATCAAGTAAACACTGGTGATATCGGTAGCTTGCTCATTATTTTCCGGTTATTTAACTGGATTTCAGTGGTGTGCATTCCATTTGAGTAACCTTCAATGAAATCTAAGGATGAGTTTTTTCTTGTTTTGTTGTTAATGAGTTGATTTATCAATTAATCTTTTGTTTGCCCTTGCAAGCCAACGATAATAGTTGAGCCCTAAAAGTAATTCTTGTATGTTACCCCATTCCTTTAGACTAAACTTTGCATTATGTTTTTCATTTACAGAGCTTCACTACTTTAAACCCTCATATACCGGTATACAGTTGACCCCCGCTATTCATGGACTCACTTATTTACAGATATCTCAGTGCACCCTATGTACCCATTATTTGCAGGAAATTTAAGTATTCATGGTACAGGCTGCCCCCAGTTACCGTTGGTATCGATTACTGGCATTTCGGTTTTACGGTGCTTGTTAAATATATTCATAACTGGGTTTTACCCTAGGTAGGGTTTATAGCACCTTTGGCTGGTTATTGGTGACCTAGCCTAAGTACTGAGACTGCCTCATAAAATACAAGCATAACTAATATCCATAGTTTCCTTGGCTCTTTTAAAAAGTTATCCTTTACTTAGCTGTATCCAGTAATACTGTATGACGTCGAAATATGACTTAGATACATCTTGTTGTGAATGAAATTTAGTTAATTTTTTTTGTTAATAGGTGGTGCCATTGTCTGGTTATTGGTACTTAGCCAAAGTGCCGAATACAGGCGGTCAGCGGTTAACAGCGCAAGAGCTTAGCAGCGAATCGGTTTTGTGGCTGTCTTAAAAAATAATCATTAAAAAAATAAGGCATTTTAATGTATTTTTACGGCACAATTATGTCTAATGAGTTCATACATTTGTAGAAATGCCGTTCAGACCATAAAGGTTATGCAAATGATATAAACAAATATTATGGATAGTTATTACATAGGTATTAGGGTTAGATATATGCCTCTGACCCTGTTCTATGCCGAAAATATTGAGTTACATAAGTGCAAATTTAGCTATGTATATGTCGATTTATAAATGTTCATGCTTTTATGTTTAAAATATGTATGAAAATGTATTACGTATATGGTATTTTTATTTTTCCACAGAAATATGATAAAGGCCATTTTTGAAATTGCCCTTCATGTTATCAAAGAGGATGTTTTTCCTTGTTCTTTCTTTTGTGCCGCGGCCTGCTGCTCTTCCGAAAATATAGTTTAAAAAAGTGCAAATTTAGCGATTGATGTGTCGATTTTATAAATGTTCATGCTTTTATGTTTAAAATGTTTATGAAAATGTATTACATATAAAGTATTTTTATTTCTGCGCAGAAATATGATACAGAAGCAGCTTTTGAAACTGACCTTCACGTTATCAAATACTATGATATTTTTTCATGTCTGTTTTTGTAAGCCGCCGCCTGCCGCTCTTCCGAAAATATAGTTTCAAAGAGTGCAAATTTAGCGATCGATGTGTCGATTTTATAAATGTTCATGCTTTTATGCTTTTAAGCTTAAAATGTGTATGAAAATATATTACGTATTAGGGTATTTTTATTTTTGTACATAAATATGACACAAATTAAGGCAGCTTTTGTAACTACCCTCCATGTTGTCAGAGGATGTTTTTTCATGTTTGTTCCTGTCTGCCACTGTTCCGAAAAATGTGTGGTTATTTTATTAATTTTGCATCTTTTCCATAAATCCTTTTAAAAGTTATACAGTACTTCACTGTATCCAATAATTATTGTAAGTAATCTCATATTATTGTATTATAAAATACTACAGCAAATCTAAGCCAGTATTCCACAGAGCAGCCATTGTTTTGGTTTGAATTCAGCTGATAGCGAATACAAGTTTGTTTCCCCATATTAAACGCAATTCTGAGCGAATTTTCTTGCTTCTAGTTAGCATAAACGAATATCTAGATACTTGACTTAATATCAGACAAGGTTATTTATCCTTATACGACGTGTTTTTAGGTAGAAATATGAATTGAATAGGTCTTGTTGTGATTGTGAACTAATTTTTTTTTCGTTAACAGATTACGTTGCCGGCATGTTTATTGCATAAAAAAATTATGTGATTCCGTTCGCAATTTTCCTTTATATCATCGTAATACAAACTTTCTGTTATCTATCTTATATTGGCATGAAACCAACAGTAAAATGTGTTCTTTCAAGCACAGTAGTTTTGATTAAAATTATTTTATCTCAATTTTATCTATGGTTGTGTTTGTGATGGCATATGTTTACTGGAGTTTTATCCTTGTTGCCCATGCACGATAATAGTCATTAGCGGCTTGAACAGTTTTCTCAGCTTCAGTTATAACTAGGTTTAAATTTAACAGTATATTTCCTGATTGATCTTTGATCTATAGTGATCTTTGATCTATAGCGAATAAAGTTATTACATTAAGATGTCTCAGTTCTATTCTACATAACGTCATCTATAACAAATATGGTAATATCTTTACTATAGCATGATGATTAAAATACAAGCCAAACGGATGTTATACAATTCGGTTGTACTTAGAAAAAAGAAAGTTGTTTCTCGTTTGGTTGTTCATGGCTGTACATATTTACGCAACGAGTATAACGTTAAAACCATACTTTCATCATTCTCTTTTGCTGTTTTTGAACTCATGTAACTAGAAGGTGGGATAAAGTTAAGCTATTGTATAATTTGGTCTCTCATAAAATCGGATTTTCGTAAGACAAATTATCGTAACTTGAACACTACAGCTACCTGTACACAGTATTTAAACCTTATTATATCTGTACATAACTCTAGACACCCAAAGGATTAAAGCTAGACTTTTTTCACTTTACAGTATTTATAATACTATAAATGTGCGGTACAGTAAATTCTATAGTACTATACTGCATAAATATAATTTTACTTATTGCGCCATTGCGGGATTAAGGCGCCATTTGACTGGTCTAGGACGCTGTTAATGGGTCTAGACTTTCGAAAGAAGGTGTGCAGCGACTGTGGGCTTTAAAATCGCTTAGCGTCGAAAATCACTTGGTGTCGGTTTGGCCAGGAATGAACCCCTGCCACTAACCGAGGGCTGCCTGTATACATCTTTTCCTTGGCTCTTTTAAAAAGTTATGCTATACTTCACTGTATCCAATAATACTGGATGTAGTCTCATATTACTATAATATAAATTATCGATGTTTTGGTTTGGAAAAATCAGCTAAGAGTAGAGGCAGATTTATTTCACTTTATGTAACTCAGTTCAGAGGGATTTTCTTGCTTCTATTTAGTGTAAATTAACCTTTAGAAACTATTTACATATATATGGGACAAGGTTATTTGTTCATACACGAAACAAACCTTCGGTCTTAACATTAGGATTTACTAGCGCCAAGCTGGAAACCGGTAGAATTAAAATTACACTTGTGAGATCCCAGGGACTAATGGCATCTATACCAGGTCACGGGCATGTATACCCAGAATGCCCACGGCTACCTGTGACCCATCAGTTATTTTCCTACCGCCTTTAAGATAAGACGTGTTACTGTCTATCTCATTTAAAGCCGGTTTTTCAGTTTGCCCGTTCTTTATCCATTTCATTTTTTTATTTTTCATTCCTTTTCTTTCTCCAAGTGTGATCAGTGTGTGGTAAGAGTGTATACGTGGTATGATGGAGAATTTTGCCTCAACATCGGGATCGTCTACCGCTTCGAAGAGGAGACAAAGGAAATGCCCAGGAGTCAGTGGCTTCCCTTGTTCTAGGTTCCTAACCTCGGTGTCGACGGATCCTCATCCAACGTGTAGTAGGTGCAGGGAAAACGTAATGTACGGTTACTAATCCGTGTTCTGTTTGTCGCGGTTGGTCGGTGGAACAGTGGAAGAAGTTCTATGGGAAAAGCCAATACAAAAGAAAGGGGGTGACGCCATCTTTGGATGACCAAAACCTTACCGGCTTCTTTTGTATCGGTAATAAACCAGGCTGCTCCATATGTTTCTCCACCTGCTTTTGAATTGTCTCATACCCCTTCGGTTTCTCCTAGCGGTTCTGTATCGGAAACGTCAGGAGGGGCCTTGGGTAAAGTTTTATGGAATAATTTGCACTCTCCTTTGTTCCCAGCAAGTAGAGGGGGAGATCCGCCATCTTTGTTCCAGGCTCCTGCTACGGCAAGCGCATAGGTTAGATGGTACGTGGTCAGCGCTAGGCCTACCAGGCGTACCAACCTTGGATGGTCTGCTTGCGCATTATATGACGTCACGGTTCCAGCAGGGGCCGGCAGCGCTGAATGTTCCTCATCCCCCGGGCTTGCAATTTATGGGAATTAATGCCGCTGCTTCTCCATCCCACTCAGTATTTACAGCGATGCAGAACGTGGGAGGTAATTTGGCAGCAAACGTGCGGTTACCAGCAGAAACCTCTCAGTCTCTCCTACGAGAGCGATGACGTCACAAACATACGTACACACCTGAGATGGCAGGCGTGATGACGTCACAGACCGATTCTCGGCCTCCTTTTTCGCTGCACCCAGACGCTAATACGCCTTCTGATCCGTCAATGCAAACTGTAATGCAGAAGTTACAGGATATAGAGAGAGAGAATGAATAAGAGAGACAAAAAGAAAAAGTGTGATTCGCCTTCTTCGTCTTCTTCCTCTATTTCGGCGTCATCGCTAAGTCCGATAACGTCACGGCGAGCGCCAGTCAAGCGTTGGAGGAGGATTCGGGGAGTTCCTAGCGGATCCTCGGCCAAGAGGAGAAGAATCAATTCTTCCTCTCCTTCGGACGAAGACTGTCATTTCCAAGTCAGCAAGAAGGTCGGAAAATCAGTGGCTATTAAGCACAAGGTTGCCAGACGAAGCCGTTCGCAAGAGTCCGAACAAGCGAGAGAGGTGACGGCCGGCGAGCTAGCGGCCGAGGCGGAGTTGCCAGTTCGGATCGCAAAGAAACTGCGATACCTCTGGTAAAATCGACGTTGGCGGCGAAAGGTGCAGCAGAGGATGGAATGCAGATCCCAGTGTTTCGCCCGTAAGGCCGTTCAAAATACGTACGAAGGACGATAAGGCTCCTATTAAAAGTACAAAAAATAGAGAGTTGGCAACCTCGGCGGATACGTTCGTGGAAGGCAGTGTCCGTCTGGATAGAAGGCCGAGGCCTGGCTCGCCGACGCTCGAAACGATGCCAATGCTAATAAAGACGAACTTACCTCTGTCTTAAGGGAGCCTTCATCTTGGAGATCTAGACGGAGATTCTCGCTCTAGATCCCGTGAGCAGAGAAAGAGTGAGACGTTCTCGTTCCCTGCTGACTATCTGGGATCGAGCCAACAGCGTCCAGCAAAGATCAAAGAGGCCGCGGCCGTAAGGGGCAGGCGGCCGTGGAATTCCGGGCCGTCTGTCAGAAGATAGAGGCGAGACAACATCTCTCGTGACGGAGAGTGGTACACTAGAGCCGGAGGAAGGAGAAAACCAAGAGTTTCTGGCCTCGTATGCAGAGGTTATTGATTTGATTCGTCAATTCAATAGCCTTTCGGAGAAGGACAGAAACCACCGGCCAGTATGCTTCCTCCTGGAATTGACATGGCGTTTGGACTAAAGAGGGATACCCAAGGTGTCGTATGAATTGCCTTGCTCGAGTCATGCGGAATCGGTCTTGCAACACGTAAACGCAAAGATTGCAGGGAGGGATAATTCCTTAAGATCTAATAGATCATTTAAATTTATTCCCCCTCCAATGATAAAGCAAAGGAAATATTATACGCACCGAAGGTCCCTTTGCTGTCTAGACAAATGAACCCTAATGTAGTAAGGTTAAGGCCTGGATTAACCTTGGATCAGGTTAAATGGAGTGACCCCCTTCGATGACGTACCAAGAGGCTGCCACGTTAGAAGCAACAGCTTCTTCTGTCTTTCAGGCTGCGTCCTGGTTAGACCTTTGGTCAACAGCAGTGGCGAAAATTGCATCCTCGGAAGCAACAAGGAAAGTAGGTATGAACCATTGTTCATTAGATTACTACATCAGGGGTCCAAGGCGATTGCGTACCTGACAAACGTAAGTGCCAATGTTTGGGCAAATATCCTGCTAATGAGGAGAGATGCAGCATTGGCTAGACTAAGCCGCAATGTGGATTTGGATTCCCTGTTAGCAATGAGGAATGGGGATATCTTGGAATCGCAACTACTGTTGCCAGAGGTCATACTGGAAGAAGCGATAGATAGAAGAAGGATGGACACTAACGATAGGTTGGTGCACAGGCAGTTAGGAAAACCTCTAACAGTCAAACTATTCCTTTGGAGGGAAGACAACAGCAGATGTCTCGAAACGAAACCAAGTGAGACATAGCATCCCTAATAGAGTCACAAGACCCTCTTCCCCAAAGAGGATAACCTCATCGGCCCTTTCACAATAGAAACAAACAGAGGAAGGGGCAATAATGGAAGGGGGAGAGGCTCAAGAAGATAGGATGGGCGCCTCCCATCACTCGGCCACACCAGTGGGGGGTTGCCTGGCAAATCACTGGAAGGTGTGGCAGGAAACTAGGGGCAGAGCAGTGGGTGGTGGATGTTCTCAGGATCGGGTATTTGATTCCGTTTCGAGGTAACCCCGCCCCTGACAGATCAACCATTACCCCACGTCACTTATGCCCACAGATCTCAGAAGGCCACTATTCTGCAGGACGAAGTGAAGAAGATGAGGGAAAAAAGGAGCTGTGCAACAAGTATGCAGTCCGACAAAAGGCTTCTACAGCAAGGATTTTCCTGGTACCCAAATCCAACGGGGAGTGGAGGACAGTAATAGACCTGTCAACGCTGAATCTGTTTATAAGGAAAACCAGTTTTCAAGATGGAAACTCCGAAAACGGTTCTACAAGCAGTCAGAATCGGAGACTTTATGCTGACAGTCGATCTAAAGGACGC
This sequence comes from Macrobrachium nipponense, assembly GCF_015104395.2. Classification (NCBI taxonomy): domain Eukaryota; kingdom Metazoa; phylum Arthropoda; class Malacostraca; order Decapoda; family Palaemonidae; genus Macrobrachium; species Macrobrachium nipponense. Next base: position 28,398,722 of record NC_061093.1, on the reverse strand, counting down.
ATACTTTCAGATACCAGTCCATCAGTCTTCAAGGAAATTTCTCCGCTTCAGTCTTGCAGGGAAAGCTTTCGAGTTCAAGGTCCTGTGCTTCGGATTGACAACGTCTCCTCAAGTTTTTACAAGAGTGTTCACCCTCGTGTCGGCATGGGCGCACGCTCAGGGGATCAGGCTGATAAGATATCTGGACGATTGGCTGGTGATAGCAAAGTCCAGGGAGAAATTACTCAGGGACAGGGCGACCCTCCTGCAGCTTGTCACAGCCTAGGTATTGTGGTGAATCAGCAGAAGTCGCAGCTGGATCCAAGTCAACGTTTGGAATATCTGGGAATGGTGATAGACACAACACAAGCCAAAGTATTCCCGACAGACCAAAGAGTACAGAAATGCAAACAAGTGGTGAATGCCTTTCTGGGAAAGCAGACACAGCCAGCAAGACAGTGGCAGGTGGTGCTGGAATCCTAACCTCCCTGGAGAAGCTAGTACCACAAGGAAGGCTACACCTTCGGTCCCTACAATGGAGGATGAAGGAGTTTTGGTCACCAACAGTAGATCACCCCGTACGAGCAAATTCCCTTGTCGGCAGAAGTGAGGAAAGACTTGCTGGTGGTGGGTGGACGACGACAATCTGACAGTGGGTGTCCCCCTTCAACAATCCTCCCCAGACCTCTTGCTGTTCTCGGATGCATCACTAGAAGGCTGGGGAGCCCATATGGAGGAGTTGATGGTGTCAGCAAAATGGAGTTGCAAGGACAGAGAACTCCATATAAACGTGCTGGAGTTGAAAGCAGCTTTCCTGGCTCTACAAGAATTCAGGGAGAGAGTAAAGGGACACTCGGTGGTATTGATGTCAGACAACACCACAGTAGTAGCTTATATAAACAAGCAAGGAGGCCTAGTTTCTCGCAGTTACATGTGATGACAGTTCAACTTCACAGTGGGCTATAGAGAACCTGGTAGACATCAAGGCCAGGTATATTCCGGGAAAAAGAAACATAGTGGCCGACAAGTTGAGCCGCAGGGATCAGATTCTGGGAACGGAGTGGTCCCTACACCAACAGGTAGTGGACAGGATGCTCATGTTGTGGGAAGGACCGATCATAGACCTATTCGCAACCAGGTACAACAAAAAGTTGGAAGTGTAGTGTTCAGTAGTCCGGACGCAGAGGCAGCAGCAGAAGATGCGCTACAACACCCCTGGGACAATCTGGACGTGTACGCATTTCCTCCATTTTGTCTAATCCGTCAGGTTCTGAACAGGGTAATGCGGTCTCAGAACCTCAAGATGACCCTGGTAGCCCCGTTATGGCCGAAAGCAGAGTGGTTTCCAGACCTACTGGAACTCCTAGTAGATGTGCCAAGAGAGTTACCTCCATGGAGCAACCTTCTGTGTCAGCCTCACGTGGAGAGGTACCACCAGTCGGTGAAGTCCCTATCGCTTCACGGGTGGAGACTGTCAAGTATCTCCTCCGAGAGCGAGGGTTTTCGCAGAAAGCAGCAACTCAGATGGCAGGTAATATCAGAAAATCATCTGCGACAGTATACCAAGGGAAGTGGTCAGCATACTGTGATTGTGTCGTAGGGGGAACGTGTCTCCACTCGGTACCACTATTCAGCAGTTAGCGGACTTTCTGATATATCTCAGAACAGAAAAACATATGTCTGTATCTGCAGTGAAGGGGTACAGGGCTGCTCTAGCCTCAGTCTTACGAATGAAACGGAGTGGGACATATCGTCTTCATGGGAGTTGGCCAGCTGATGAGGAGCTTTGAACAGTCATGCCACCAAAGGAGCTAAAAACCCCAGATTGGGATCTGACCAAGGTACTGAGTAGTCTGACAAAACCCCTTACGAACCACTAAGCAGTCCACGGATAGGAGGCCTGACCCTGAAGACAGTCTTCTTATTGGCCCTGGCTTCCAACCAAAAGGGTGGGGGAGCTACATGGCCTCTCATATCTCATAAAGCACTCGAGAGGTTGGAGATCAATGGTGTGTGAGTTTGTCCCAGAATTCGTGGCAAAGACCCAAAATCCAACAATAGTAGACGGCAGATTCGACTCCTTTACCATACCTTCCTTGGCAGACTTTGTAGACAACGACAAAGCTGAAATGCTCCTGTGCCCCGTCAGGGCACTAAGGGAGTACTTAAAGAGAACAAGGCACCTCAGGCCGGGGTGCCAGAGGTTGTTCGTAAGTACAGGACGAACAAGAAGGGAAGTGTCCAAGAATACAATATATTTTGGCTAAGGGAGACAATCAGAAATGCTATACTGCAGAAGACAGAGGGTCAGATAGCCAGGTGGGAGCTAGAGCTCATGACATCAGGGGTGTGAGTGCTTCCCTAGCATTTAAGAAGAACATGTCTGTGGATAAAATTCTGAAAGCTGGCGTGTGGAAGCGCCAAACAACTTTCACCTCATTTTATTTGAAAGATGTTGCCCATAGATCCTTGGACACCTTTTCCTTGGGTCCAGTGGTGGCGGCCCAACAAGTGATATAGTTCATCCAGTGCCCCTGGCGGGTCAGTTTGCGTCTAGTCTAAGATGAAGGTATGAAAGTAGAATGAATGGGATGACTGGTCTTTTTTCTTTACTACTTTCTTCCTACTCCTTTAACTACGGGCAATATGAAGGAGAGTACCGTCATGTGCTGGAACGGACTAGATGCAGGTGAGATGGTCAGCCATACTGTGAAGCTATCTTAGCTGATGATATACTTTTTCAGTAGCAACACACCCCTCTGGATAATAAGGAAAGAGGGGTGAAGGTCGATCCAGTCGCAAGGGACAAGAGTAAACAGTAGAATGGTATCTCCACCCAGTGGGAGGAAACCAATAGATCCGCTTATATCTTTGGTCCTAGGTTCATTGTCCATTCTCTAGAATTTCCCTATATATTCGGAAATGGATAAGGTGGCAACTTCCAGTCAGTTGTAGAGACTTACCTCCCTCCAATAGTAAGTCTATCCTAATGTTAAGACCGAAGGTTTGTTTCGTGTATGAACAAATACCAAATTTGTAACTAATTTGTATTTTTCATAACTAACAAACTGAGGTCTTAACAGTTAAAGGCCCACCTCGAACCACCCCTCTAGCAGTCTAAACTGGGTTAGAAATATAACTGATGGGTCACAGGAGCCGTGGGCATTCTGGGTATACATGCCCCGTGACCTGGTATAGATGCCATTAGTCCCTGGATCTCACAAGTGTAATTTTAATTCTACCGGTTTCCAGCTTGGCGCTAGTAAATCCTAATGTTAAGACTCAGGTTTGTTAGTTATGAAAAATACAAATTAGTTACAAATTTGGTATTTTTTCATTAATGAAGTGCTTAGAAACTATTTATACGGGACAAGGTTATTTTTCATTAATGAAGTGCTTTTAAGTCTAAATATGACTTAAATACGTCTTGTTTTGAACTAGATTGTTTTTTTTTTGTAAGTAGATGATGTCAGGAGCATGTTTTTTTTGGTGTAAAAAACAGATTCCTTTCGCTATTTTCATACTATTTCCAAATAATAAGAGATTTATGTATTTATCTTTTATCAGAGTGAAAACAATGGTAAAATGTTTACTTTCATGGCCAGTATTTTTTATTAAAATACTTTTTTCTCCATATTATGTGTGGTAGTTTCATCCATGTTGCTGATGCATGATAATTTAAAGTCATTAGTAATGTGAACATTTGTTTTCAGCTTCAGCCACAACTGCAGCTCAACTTTAGCAGTACTATATTTCCTTGCCAATATTTTCTCCATAGCCAATAAAGGAATATTGCCAAAATATTTAAGTCCTGTTCTACTTAATTAGTGTCATTTGTAACATAACTATGGTAATTTCCTACCATCATATGATGGCTGAAATGCATGCAAAACATTGTTATTATCATATTTAGTTTTGTTATCAGATTTAGTTTGGTTGTTGGCTTGTAACAAAACAACTGTTATTGTTCAGTTGTTTATGGCTGTAGTGTTTAAGCAATGATTATAACGTTACTAATGATACTTTTATGATGGTATCTTAATACTGTACAGTGTATTGAACAATTTATTATTGTAATTCTAATTTTAGTTAACTGTGATTGGCTATCTCTATCAGCAATGAGTCATTGCCATTCTGTTGGAGGTGGGTACTAATTTAACATGTGCAGTACAAGTACAAGTATGGTATAAGTGTATGGTGCAGTGAGTTGCTGTACTGCTACTACTGCAGCTTGAAATTAGACACGTGCAGTTTATATAACCATATTATAGGACCTTTCAACTTTTGAACCTTTAATGTACAATAACGAGAGAACAAGAATGATTTTAGTAACAATATATATTCTCCTTAATAACAGTAATATGGAGGTAACAGGTATCGGTGTCGGTATCAGCTTTAAAAGTAGGTATTGGTATCGGCCAAAAATTTGGTATTGGTGCATCCCTAGTTATTACTTATGTAAAGACAATGCTCATCTCTCTCTCTCTCGTAGTTAGTGGCATAAGGAATTTCAGAACAAAGAGACAGACAGAAAAAAGAATTTCTTTAAAGTGGTTGAGAAGACTTCTAAAAATTGATAGGTCGGTCAGAATGGGGGAGAGAAGAGAGAAAAACTGTACGTATGTAATCCTCACTCACTCCTATATTTTTATCAACCATTTATTTCTTTTTTAATGGTAATTTATTGTGTTAACTTTTAAATAAAATTACAGTAAACTTTAATTTCTTTTAAAAGTTAGTATAATAGTTAGGGAGCATGATTAGGGTCATATTTAGTGTTCAAACTCTAGAAGTATGCATTTATTATCAATTTTAGAGATCGTGCCAAACTTACGCAAAAATTCCCTTGCACGAGGGCATCTGGAACTTAACCTCGCGTAATTTCGGGGTATTACTGTACAGGGCATAGGCGAATCACTAGATGTTAAACAATTGCCTTAAAAGTAGTTTGTGATTATTTGTCATTCGTAGGCTTCTTATGAGCAGCTGAGATAGTTTTGTCCAAAAAGTAGTTATTGTATCTTGTGCCATTCCTTTAGGCCAAAAATTTTACATTGATTAACTAGATGTTCAACAATTGCCTTAAAAGTAATTTGTGAATGTTCGTCATTCATAGTCTTCTTGTGAGCCAGCAATATAGTTTTGTCCCAAAACCTAATTCTTGTATCTTATGACATTCCTTAAGACCAAATTTTACACCAATAATGTTTATGGGGCATAGGCTACTTGCAAGTTTGTTGATCAATATTGGCTTTAAAGGCAGTTTTTTAAAGTTTCATCATTCCTTTGTGCCAAAGATTTGCATTTTATGGTTGTTTACCAATCCTAGTCTTGCTAACCATCAGTAAATAATATTACTTTAACCCTCGCACTTTCCTTTGCGGAGAATTAAACTATAAAAGCAGAAAGTAGTAGGAGAGAATGGTGCTTGTGGAAGAAGTTATCGTCGGCCAAAAATGGGTCCCATGCCCATGGACTAGTACATCAAATACTGCCTGCAGTGAAGATCATACGAGAAGAAAGTCAGGAGTTACAGTGTTGACAAGAAAACACTAAAAGACAATTATAAAATATAGGAACCTTATTTTGAAAATGCACAAGTGCCCACCAGAGAGAATAATGACTGTGGAGGATCTGTAGATAGAACTAAACAAAGTGAACAGCCAGGCATGTAGAATTAAACAAAGTGAACAGCCAGGCATGTACAGAATAAACATACCCTTTTTCTCTCCTACTACTAGCCCTGTATTTTATCCACGTGCTTCTGCGCCTGGCTCCCTCGCTTCCTTTCCATGCCATTGCCAGTCTTGTCTGGATCAGAAATTAACCTTCCAAGTAAGTGTTGTGTAGTGGAGGTTATTAGCTGGACCGCTGGTTCTCCTAGACCTACACCTAAGTCACTTATGTACTCCTCCACACCTGGGAGAAGTCATTCTGGACATCCAAGGGAGACTGTTGGGAATTACCCTGGGTACTTGCTCCTTCTGTTGAACCTGCTGCATGGTCCCAAGTATTGACAGACAGCACTGGAAAGGCATCTTCATGGAGATGTTATGGAGGAGGCGGCTATTCAACCCTTCGGACATCCTAGACTTAAAAGTCCCTGTCATACTTCCCTTCACCTGGGAGGAGACATACTGGCGGTCCAAGGGTGTTTGTCCCTGGCTAGTTGCCCCTCAATCCATAGAGCCACTGAAAAGGGATCTTCATGGAGGTGTAGTGGAGGTAGTGGCTATCTGGCCTGTCGGATATTCTAGACCTAAAGTCCCAGTCATACTCCCCTTGGGAGGAGACATGCTGGCAGTCCAAGGGAGTTTGAGGAGGTCTACTGGGTAGTTAGCCCCTCGGTTGCACGTGTAGCCAATCCCAGGTGACCACAGACAGCCAGTGGAAAGGCGTCATCTCAGATGTGCACTTTTTCCACTAGTTCAGAGGCTTCCAGCCCTGAACAGTGGCACAATAGTGATAAATCAAGACCATTGAAAAGGTCTGCTGTGGACGTGTTCCACACCCCTCAGGTACTGTGTAAGAAGGTCAAGGATTCTATGCATTCTTGAAGTTTATGGGGCAACCTGGACCGGTTTTCTCCAATATGTTCAGAAGTGGAGCGTCAAGTGTTAATGTCCAAATGTTTCTCTTCTGTTTCCAGGGATAAGCACTAAATAGTGCCAGTGTGTGCAACAGTGACAGAACTTCCATGGGCTCCCAAGCGGCCGAGCGCCTGCTGACGCCAAAGCGCTTAGTGGCTCCCGCTACAGTGTGACACCAGGGAGGTCTCTGTCTGTATGGAGTTTTCAGAGAACCATCCTTTGCATATAGCGATGTGGCAAGATAAGTTTCATTCACGGGCTAGAACGTATTACACTTATGGACTTACATAAGCGAATTCCACAGGAAAATGATAGTCAGAAATCCAAGCGCTTTTATCTTTACTCAGACATTGTCAAGGAGTTAATGAGGTACAATTGGAGAGAAAGGTCTCAGTACAACACAAGATTAAGAATACCAGATGGTTAATTGACAATAAACCATCTGGTATTCTTGATCTTGTGTTGTACCTGAGACCTTTCTCTCCAATTGTACCTCATTAACCCCTTGACAATGTCTGAGTAAAGACGAAAGCGCTTGGATTTCTGACTATCATTTTCCTGTGGAATTCGCTTATTTATGAAGTCACGTGCATCTACTGTGATTTTTTAAGCATTATGGACTTACCTTGAGGCCCACTCAGTATAAGGAAAGCAGTTTGCCTTGCATGTAAAGCTAAGGACAGAATAACCTCTACCCCTTTAGCTTACACATATTTTATGCCTCATATGTCCATTCTGCCTTCGAACTACTGGGAATATAATGGTTCTGTTTCTCATTAATTTTATGGAAGTTAAAAGAGTGGCATGGTATAGTGGAAGGAAGCATGGGAATTTTTCTTATTATCTCTTCACCTTGTATTAAGGCGTCAAGTTTTGCAGAGCCAGGGGTGGCACTCACCACTAAGTGGATGGGTTGTGGTTCTGCCCCAGTGTAGGTGACAATATTGTGTAGTTGTTTTAATTTGGTGCTGTGCCCAGGGCAAGGGCAGACACCTATCTTGCTTTACCAGGATTTGGACATGAACCTTCGCTGTTATTATTATTATTATAAAGGATTAGTATATCCTGACCTCTGAGCCAAATAACTTATGTAGTAGGTGACACTTGGCTATACTGCCACACCACTACAGGTTAAGATGATCACCAACCAGTCAGTATCTCAGTATCTTAACTGATAAGGAAAGGACAAGCATTGTATTCAATGCTAGGAACTTATCTATTTCAATTTATTACATAACTTAAAATCTTGGAGTAGTGTATATCCATGTCTCCCACCTCCTGTCATTGTGGGAATTAGCTATGTAATTACTTGGTAAGTTATACAAAATGACATTTTTAAATTCAAATAATGTTTTCTATATACTTACCAAGTAATTACAGAATCGGAGTCCACCCTCCTCCCCCGCTGATGGACATGAGGCATGAACAGACAGCTTTCTGCTTACAGTGGTTCCTATTCTCCCATTATTAAGCAGAACTGGTCACCTACACAATTGTTTGAAGTATTAGCTGCAAAATTTTGAATTCAGGCTGCCGTTCAAGTGGAACGTATAGCTATGTAATTAATTGGTAAGTATATATAAAACTTTTATTATAAATATATCATTTTTATTAGGAGCCATTTTTCCTCATGGCAGAAATTTATTTTAATTTTATCTTCAGCTTCATGAACATGGTGCTTATCTGGTGGATTCCTTGATTGAAAGTAATAGTATGATGAAAGATTACGAATGTATGACTGATTTGCTCTTGGAAGAACCTGGACCCATGGAAGAACCACTGGATGATCGTCAGGAAACTAGTCTAATAGAAATCATGGTCTGTTGCATTAAGCAGGCAGCAACTGGAGAACCACCTGTTGGTCGAGGACCAACTAGAAAGGTACAGTCCAGAGGAGTTCTAATGTTTGCTTACCTGTGATGGATTATGAGATGGAATATTTTAATTTTTAGCATGTTTTGTATAGAAATCAAGGTTATGGAAAATTAAAATAAAAAAATTGAGTCTAATTTCTGTGAATTATAATATTTTAATCTTTTGGTACCATAACTTTGTAATTAAATACAATGTTTCTTTTTTAGCAAATTCTCTCTGCAAAGGAACTGAAGCAAGTGAATGATGATCGAGCCAAACTGACAGAACATCTCATTCCAACGCTGCCTCAACTTTTACACAAATACATTGCTGATCCAGAGAAAGTTGCCAATCTTCTCATCATACCACAATATTTTGATTTGGAAGTGTATACTACAAGTAGGCAAGAAAAGGTAAAGAAAATGAAGTTGTAGGGCGAATTGATTACCCTTTGTATATTCTTATGGCTTTAGCAAACTTTTAGGCAGAGCATATTGATTATTTTTTTTTTATCTGTTTTCAGAACTTAGACATCTTGTTGAAGTTAATTCAAGAAGTTGCTGACAAACATAGTGATACAGAAGTCTTGGAAACTGCTGCAAAAACACTTGAGATTCTGTGCAATGATGACTATGCAATATATTCCCGTTGTGATATTGCACGTTCCTCATTGTTAGATATGGTAGTTAACAAGTACAAGGAAGCTAATGATGAATATTTTACGCTTATTGAAGGGGTAAGTACTTATTATGTTATTCATTCTCCTTTAACTCTCTCTGTGAGCCTGTTATTGCCGCTATTGATTAGACCCGTTTACTGATAAATGTGTAAGTAACTTATTTTCTTCTTTTATTTTATGTGGTTATGTTTTATTATAGTAGGGGTACTAATTTATTATAGTGATAGAATATTCAAATGACATGTTGATAATTAGTCAATACTGAATTATGCAGCTTTTATTGGTGATCCATTTCAGTGTGATACCTCTTCAAGTAAAGTAATGCCGCTTTTGTTATTCAGTTAGAAAATCTTGATTACAAACCTTGACCTCTTTAACCAAAAATTTCATCTGGGATAAACCTCAGACAAAATAGGAAAAAAATAGACTTGGCATTCTGTAGAAAATGTGAATTTATCTCCTGTTAAAGTTTCAGAGCACGATTTTTTTACAAACTGAATCTTCAATGATCTTCCATTTGCAAATTTTAGTATGTTTTTTTACTCACACAACTGGTTTATGCTTAACTAATCTCTTTCCTCTTTTGTCATTTCCTCTGATCCATAACTGTTTCTGATAAAACCAAAAGTAAAAAAATGTTCTAAGGTAGATTTGTCTTTAACTACAATATAATAAACATAACTGTATTCACTACTATCACTATCAGAACTATCTGTTAGTTCAGATCTACTATATCGTAATTCCAAATTAAAGCCTCTGTACTTTTTGATCTCCAAGAGAAAGCTCTTCCCTTCATAGCATTATGATGTATTACGATAATTACTGACCGTCTAGTCCTTTTCCTGAGATTATACTGTTAGTTGGAAATGAAATGTTGACACTTGTCATTAGAATACTATATACAAAAGCTTCTTACAATGATGAGGGAAACATGAAATCCCTAACTAGAACAAAACAAATGATGACTGAGGAAATCAGTCTCACGTCGTGGACGAGACTTGTTGATGACTAAGATTATTCCTGTGCAGTGAAATGTTTTTAGAAAGTAGCTAAGCTAGTTGTCGTTAAATTATATCAGCAGGTACTGACTTCTTCCTAATGAACACCATATTCTTTGGAAGAATAGTGTTCATCTTCTGAATTTAATATAATAGTAATAATACTTAGCCTTAAACTCTGGTATGAAAAAATCATGTGTTTTTGGTTTTGTTGATGAATAGACAATAAAGGTAGCACCTCAGATCACAGAGGAAGAAGAAACTTTTATTTTTTTTTTTATTTTTACCCAGAAAAGATTGCTAAGGGTTTAGTGACGGTTGTTCATTTCTTTTGGTTAGTGTAGGGTAGTCATTACATATTTATTATTGTTCATATTAATTTCACCACAAACCTCTCACATATTGCCCTCATTTGCATTCTATGAACGAACTGGATATTGGTACGGCAGCCGTATCCCTGATTGCGTTAGATATTGGTACGGCTGTGAATTGCGCATGCATGAACCCTTGTTTACTGCTTCAGGCATATCAGTGACAGCAAGAAAATGACGACCTAGCAACGTATTTTCAGGTTTCAATAAGCTGAAAAAGGTAATAGACGTCTACGAAGAGTCAAACCTCCAGAAATTGTATATTCGTAGGTCGCGAACGATCGAATCAGCCATGAAAAGAGCTCCGAAGAGGAGATTCAAAGAAGATTTGAAACTTAGCTAGTAAGGTAGTGCAGCAGCCAGTAGTGCATCCAATATGGGAAACATGCTGTTAATATAGATCTGATTTGGATGATTACTTACGATTGATTAGGACGTTTACCAGAGGATCAACTTTGGTAGTTTTCCTTGCTACCAAAAATACAGCAGAGCACAATTTCTGTGTACTTCAAGTCTTCTTTGAATCTCCTCTTCAGAGTTCTTTTCGTGACCAACGGATGTACAATTTCTGGAAGTTTGACTTTTCGTAGACGTCTATTGCTTTTTTCAGCTCATTGAAACCTGAAAACATCTGTTTTTCAGCGAAAAAGATGTAATATTACATGGTTCAGAGGAGATTCAAAGAAGATTTGAAGTACACAAATAGATTAGTTTAGTTTTATATTTCATTTATATAGTAAAAATCTAATTATGTTTAAGAATTATTGTGATTTTTTTTTATATTTTCACTTACTGTCAAAATGTTTTGGTGCTTTGGTGATAGTATGGTGCTTCAGTTTGACATTTTGAATTGAACATGTTCAGTGAAAAAATTCAGTTTGACTATTATTACTACTGTCGCTGATCTTCTAGTGCCGTACCCATAGCTCTTAGCAACAGTGTACGGCAACTGCTGCATGATTAGCAAACTGCCGTACCTACAGCAAGTCAATAGCGCAATATGGCACCACTGACAGAAGCTGACGTACCCTCACTACACCATGTTATTTTTACGGCAGAAAGTCTGAAATTGATGCATGTGCAATTCACTGCCGTACCAATATCTATTGCAATCAGGGATACGGCTGCCATACCAATATCCTGTACCTTCTATGAATGCCCCAATACAAAAGTCTTGTATCAAACGAGCAGTAGTAATCATGTGCTTGCACTTTTTGGGTCTGGAGGTCCCAATAGTTGACTGCATTTCATGTCGAGTGTTTGCTATGTTGTACATACCTCTGCAGAATTCATAAGTTTTGGATACCAATACGTATAGTGAAAATGCTACTGTAAACTTATTTTTATTTTTATTTCTGTATTTATTTAGTAATGATTATTTGTGCTTTTTAAATTATTTGATTATGTGGTAATACAAATCCATTAATAATAAAAAGTAATACTATTCTTTATTCCCTATACAATGTACTGGGAGCATTAGCTCAAGTAACCAAAGCCAAAGGATTTTTTTTTGTTTTCATTGGAATTCCATCATTTCTGTAATGAGCTCTTTTGTATGCTGATTTGCAGTTAATAGCCAGACTACATAGAAAGTGAGGCAGTTAACCCTTAAGCGCCTATTGGATGTATTTTAGGTCGACGAACATTGTCTGTCGGGTGCTTAATTCACGTAAAATACGTCGACGCTAAAAAGTTTTTTTAAATATTCACGGAAAAATAGTTTTAGGCCTACTTGACAAAAAATTTTGATTGTTCCGACACGGCATACAAACCTTCGGTCCTTTTACAATAGGAAGGTACTAGCGGCAGCTGGATAGGTCGTAAGCTTTCGAACAAGGGGTTCGGTAGTTAACTGCTTGTCCGACAGGCGCGCGCGCGCGACTGGGAGGTAAACAATTCACTTTTGCTTTCGGCCTCACAGCGAGTGGACGTGTGTGTTCGACGCTCTCTGCCCGCTTCTCGTCGTTTACTTTCTTGAGTATATGGTTGTGTTTGTGTATGAAAGAATTCATTGTAAGTACAATCATTTCTCTCTTTTCATATTAATTGAACTGCAATTAATTAATGATGGAATCTCCTCGCCTCGCTACCCCACGGAGACTATGCCCGGGTACCGAAGGGCGTAAATGCGGGAAGTTCCGCTCTTTCCCGTAGATAGACCCTCATATTTGTGTGCTCGGTGTCGGGGGCGCGAATGCTCCCGAGCCGAGCCTTGTAATGTGTTTATTATTTGGTCGGAGGCGCAGTGGATTTTGTATGAGGGCAGGAGGAAGCGAAGGCCTGCAAAGGAGTCGTCGGAAAGCTCTCCCGCGACTCCTTTGGTGACGGACACTTCGTCTTCTTTCCTGTCGCCCGCTCAACTTCCACGTCTCGCGCCTTCCCCTTCGGGGGGGGGGTTTCTAGGTCCTTCTCCTCTCCTGACTTGTCGAGTGTGGAGGAGGGCGCTAGATACCCTGACGTCGAGTTGTACTCTGGGTCCTCTATCCGTTCGTCTTCGCGCGAACGGGTAGAGGATCCCCCTAATCACCCGACTTTTGCCTCCTCAGGTGCGGTTGCCGCGAAGGATGACCTCGGACAGGTGTGGGCATCGTTGGGGCTGCAGGGCGTGCCGAGTGTCCAGGGGCTGCTCTACCATCTCGCTGGCTCCGTGGCGGTCACCCATGCAACGGTCACGACCACCACCACGACCATTACAACACCCGGCTACGCTTCACCTCCTCACCTGGTGTACACCCAGCACGCGGTCTCTGTGACACCCACTACATCGGTGCAGGGCCCAGTCGCCGTAACTCGGGGGAGTGTGATGCCGCCGCCTGTGTTTGCCGTGCTGCCGCGACTGGACTTCGTGTGCCCGAAGAGCTCGCCCCTGGACCTCCCACCGGTACCTAGGATGTCTGTGCCGCTGGTCCGCCCATCTAGACCGCCTACACAGTCTGCCGTACCTGCCGTACCTGCCCAGCTGCTGTCCACGGACGTGACGTGGACCACTGCTGCCGTTCCTGTACCTGCTCCTGCGGTTTTCTGCCGTTCCTGTGATGCCTGCACCTGCTGATGTTGTTCCTGTTCCTGGCGCCGCTGCTCCCGATGCTGATCTGTTCGGACAGGTGCGTCCGGGCCCTGTTGCTTCGGCAACAGCAGCCCCGGCTCCGCTCTGGATGACAGATCTGACGTCGGTCCTGAGAAGGTTGACGAAGAAGAAGAAGAGGAGGAGGAAGGTGTCGTCGTCGTCTTCATCGTCTTCTTCGTCTTCGTCGTCGTCTGCCGCCTCTTCCCCTTCGTCTTCTAAGGCTCCCCTGCCGAAGAAGAAGAAGGTCGCCTCCCCCCCCCTAAGAAGTCTCCTTCGGGAACTTCTAAGGGCCCGTCTCGCTCTGGTGAGACGGGGGGTTCTTCCGCTGGTCACCCAGCTCCTTCGGGGGCAGGACCCGTCTCTTCTTCCGCAAGGAAGAAGACTACGGGGACCAGAGGAGTGCCGGCTAACACCAGCACTTCCTCACCTGCTGTCAGTGGTTCGGCCACAGCAGCAGGGTCCGTCTCGGCCTCTCGTTCGCGAGAGGTACCGAGTGTACGGTCGCTTACCAGCGACCGTGCAGCCAGGAACCAGACCTCTGAGTTCGCTCAGCGTCAGGTTCACGGCACGGAGCGGAAGACTGGTGACAGCCGCTCACGCGACTCTCACCAGACCAGCTCTCGCTCTCGCGGCGAGCAGCTGGCTACCCGGGCGGACGTGACGGTCCATGACCGGCCACGGGCTGAGGCGGGGAAGAGGTCCCCCCGTTCGCCGGCACCAGCCACGGCTGGTACCAGCGAACTGACGCACCGTGAGGATACGCACCGATCTTCACCGTGACAGTGGAGCTCGCCGTCGCCTGACCGTCACTCACACGAGAGCGATCGGGTACGGCGACCAGCACCAGCTCCTCTGACACACGAGACCGGAGCCGCTGTTCTCGGTCCAGCCGTTCTCCACAGCGAGACGGCTCGACTAGGTCTGCAGCTCGATCGCCACCAGCCGCGGGTTGGCGATCGCCTGCAGTCTTCCAAGCCCGCTGGTTCTGCCAGCGAGCGAGGAGGGAGCGTCAGGTCTGCCTCTTCCATACCTTCAACCTCCTCGGATTACACCGGGAGGGGCGAGGTATTGAGGAGTGATCGTGAGGGGTACGCCCCTCAGGATCCCACCACGGCGTCGTACGTACCAGGCACGTACGCACAGGTGGTTGGAGAAGAGACCGAGAGGGGTCTGTCGCTGTTCCTCTCCTTGAGGGAGGAGGGTCTCGGGAGTTGCCCCTGTTGAGGGACTGGACGGTCCGACTCCGCAGGAAGCAGTCACTCCTGAGATCCAGAGGAACTTTGCGAGGTTATTGCGCTGATTCGTCAGCACAACGACCTCACGGAAGGATCGCTGCTCCCACCATCCGAGCCCACGTCCTGGCTCGAGTCGTTCTGGGGCCCGAAGAGGGAACCCAGACCGACGGTGGGTTTGCCGCGTTCTGAGCTGCCGGACTCAGTGCTGGACCAGGTTGAATCGCTTGTCTCCGGACAAGACTGCTCGCTCAAGTCTGGCAGGTCGAGCAAGCTGCTTCCACCTCCTCTGCTGCGACAGCGGCGTTTTTTACGTGCCATCTGAAGACCCGATGCCGCCCAAACAGGTGAACCCGGAGTTAGCCAGGCTGACTTCGGGTGTGTCTCTGCAGCAGCTCCTGTCCGAGAACCTGTGGTTCTCGCAGCAAGAGACATTCGGCCTGGAATCTACCGCCATGGCAGCCGTCTCCTGGCTAGATCTGTGGTCCCTCACAGTATCTAAGGTCGCAGCCAACTCCGGGGGAATTTCTCCCGAAGATGACTCGGCCTTCAGGAGACTTTTGCCAGTCTGGGGGAGGAGCCATCTCCTTCCTTGCCCACCAGACGGTGAACCTGTGGGCCAACCTGGTTCTCCGACGAAGGGACGCTGTCCTTACTCGGGTTTCCAGGGCGGCCGGGCGTGAAGCGGCGTTGGGACTTCGCAACGGACCTTTACGGAGTTCCACGTCTCTCTTTCCAGGAGAGATGGTGGACGCTGCGGTGGACAGACGGCGCACTGACGACAGTGACCGTCTGGTTCACCAGGCAGTCTCGAAGGCCTCTGGGCAGCCTTGGACTGCGGCCAAGTCTAACGGCTCGGCTAGCGCTTCCTCGGTGGCTAAGACGGTAGCTGCGTCGAAGCCCCGGGGAATGACTCTGTCTTCTTCGACTTCTAGCAAGGGGAGCCGTAACCAGCCCTCCTCCCAGCCCTCCTCCTCCCGTGGAGGCTCTGGGAGGAAGTCGAAGAAAGGGGGGAAACGCTAGGGACGGCGTTCCCCCTCACCTGCTGCCGGAAGTGTGCCTGGCCAGCCATTGGGCAACTTGGCAGCGCTACGGCGCCGAGACCTGGATTGTAGATGTCCTTCGGGAGGGAGATCTATTACCCTTCGAATCTCGGTCACCCCTCACCTCCAACCCGGTCCAACAGCAGGCGTACGTTCCAGGGGCATCGAAGGACGTAGCATTGAGACAGGAGATCAAGACCATGCTGAGCAAGAGAGCTGTAGAAATCGTCACGGATCAATCACCGGGCTTTTACAGTCGACTCTTCCTGGTGGAAAAAGTCTACGGGAGGCTGGCGCCCGGTGATAGATCTCTCTCCCCTGAACCGGTTTGTTCGCCAGACCCGGTTTCACGATGGAGACGGCACGCTCAGTGCTCGACTCTATCAGGGAGAACGATTTCATGCTTTCAGTGGACTTGAAGGATGCGTATTTCCAAATACCCATTCATCAGTCCTCCAGAAAGTACCTCCGCTTCATCCTCGACGGGACGGTGTACCAGTTCAGGCCACTTTGCTTCGGTCTCTCAACCGCCCCACAGGTGTTCACGCGAGTGTTCACTCTGGTGTCTGCTTGGGCCCATTCGCACGGGATACGTCTGATGGGGTATCTCGACGATTGGTTAGTCCTGGCGAGCTCCCGCTCGCAGTTGCTACAGGACAGGGATCGACTGCTCGAGTTCTGTCGCGATCTGGGATCGTTGTGAACTTCGAAAAGTCCGATCTCGAGCCCAAGCAGAGGATGAAGTACCTGGGTATGCTGATCGACACGGTAGCAGGGCGAGTCTTCCCCGCAGACTCGCGGATTAGCAAATTCAGGGAGGCAGCCAACCAGTTCCTGTCTCGGCAGGAACGGGTAGCTCAGCGATGGCAAGTCGTGATCGGACACCTGTCGTCACTCGGGAAGGCAGTCCCTAACGGGCGTCTTCACCTGCGGTCTCTTCAGGGAGACTAAAAGGAGAGTTGGTCACAGGCGACGGACAAGCTTTCCATTGTCACTGACACAGGAGGTGAGGCAGGACCTAGCCTGGTGGCTGGACGACAGGAACCTCTTAAGAGGAGTGCCTCTGCGCACTCTCCCCCGGACATGCAGCTGCTCTCAGACGCATCGACCGAGGGATGGGGCGCACACCTGGAGGAGTTGCTGACTTCAGGAGTGTGGTACGAGAACGACAAGCACCTTCACATCAATGTACTGAAACTCAAGGCAGCGTTCCTCGCTCTCCAAGAGTTCCAGGACCGCTTGATGGGACACTCAGTGGTGTTGATGTGCGACAACACCACGGTGGTGGCTTACGTCAACAAACAGGGGGGGCCTAGTGTCTCTCCCGTTGTACCAATTGACTCGGCAGGTGCACGAGTGGGCCGAGGCACACTCCATAGAGCTGTCGGCACGCTACATTCCAGGGAAGGAATGTAGTAGCAGACACGCTCAGCCGTCGGGATCAAGGGATAGGGACCGAATGGTCTCTACACCAGGACGTGGCGGAAAGGCTCTTCGACCTGTGGGGGCGACCAGTCGAGGATCTGTTCGACACCCGGCACAACAGGAAGCTCCAGGTGTTCTTCTCAGCCGTGCCGGACCCATGGGCAGCTGCAGAGGAGGCTCTTCAACACCCGTGGGACAACCTTTCGCCTATGCCTTTCCCCCGTTCACCCTGATTCGCAAGGTGATCAGTCGAGCACTGGTCACCCCGAATCTCAGGATGATCCTGATGGCTCCCAAATGGCCACAGGCCATTTGGTATCCGGACCTGCTGGCTCTTCTCGCAAGAGAACCGAGAGAGATTCCCCCTTGGCACAACCTTCTCGCCCAGCCACACGTCGAGCGGTACCACCGAGCAGTCCAGTCCCTACGTCTTCACGGCTGGCTGTTATCCAACATCTCTTGCGAACGAGAGGCTTTTTTTCGTAGCGCAGCAACAGAGATGGCTGGAAACGTCCGTCAGTCCTCTGCAGCTGTGTACCAGGGGAAGTCGGCCGTCTTCTGTGGTTGGTGTCGTAGACGGGGCCTATCTCCTCTCAGAGCCACTCTTCAGCAGGTAGCGGATTTCCTCGTTTTTCTTCGCCGAGAGAAGCTCCTCTCAGTTCCCACAGTCAAAGGATACAGAGCCGCCTTGACGCTCGTCCTGAAACTGACGGGATTGGACATCTCGAACTCGTTCGAGATCTCCTTACTTAGGAGGAGCTTCGAAAGGTCTTGCCCACCCAGGGAACTCACAAGCCCCTCTTCTTGCTGGACCTGGCATCGGCGAAGAGAGTACGGGAACTTCATGCCGATAATGATGCGGATAAGATGCTGCTTTGTCCTGGGAGGACGCTACGGCGCTATCTGAAGAGAACTCGACACCTCGGGCCTGAGTGTCGACGCCTCTTCGTTAGCACCGGGGTCACCAAGAAAGAAGTATCAAAGAACACTCTTTCGTCCTGGCTGCGTGAGGTCATCAGGAGGGCGTATGAGGCTGATGGTAGTGACGACATCCGTACGTCCCGTCCGAGAGCTCACGAAGTCAGAAGTATTGGCCCCTCGTTGGCGTTTCGTAAGAACTTCTCCGTGGCGCAGGTATGGAAGGCAGGGGTCTGGTACAACCAGACCACCGGCACCTTCCTTATACCTTTTGGATATTGCCCACAGGTCCTTGGATCGGTTCCTTAGGACCCGTGGTGGCTGCTCAACACGTCTAGCTAACCCAGACCCTAGCAGGCTGAACAGCATCGAGTCCTGGTGTGACTGTATGAATAGATAGTAAATGAGAAAGTGACTGGCTTCTCTTTCTATCTTTTTCTACCCCTCTACCTGTGGGTAGAGGGATACGGTCATCACCCTGCTGGATAAGGACGAGATGCCGGTGAGCTATATGACAGAGCCCCATCCTATCCCTTTCACTAGGGATAGGAGCAGAATATCCACCACTTCCTTCTACAAGGGGGGGAAGTGGATGCCTACAAGAGTCAAAACCATGACTTTATCTTTGCTCCTGTACAGGAACAAGTTCTTACATTGCTGGTACGAAGAGATACGCTTGCCTCTCTCTTAGTACTCGGTCCAGAGGTCTGACCATTGATCCTGCGGTGCACACCCCGATCAATCGGACAGAGGCTTGGATCCCTCCCTCGCTCTTACGACCAGGGAGGCTTCCAAGGTTGGGCGAACACCAGTCTGTTCACAAAAGACTCAGATTCCACCCACCAAGAAGTGAGTCTTCCTATTGTAAAAGGACCGAAGGTTTGTATGCCGTGTCGGAACAAATGACAATTTGTCCAAAATTGCATTTTTCCTAACTATACAAACCTGAGGTCCTTTTACACATAGCCCCACCTCATGCCACCCCTCACTCTGCAGTTTTTGCTTGGGCCAAAAGCAAAAGTGAATTGTTTACCTCCCAGTCGCGCGCGCGCGCCTGTCGGACAAGCAGTTAACTACCGAACCCCTTGTTCGAAAGCTTACGACCTATCCAGCTGCCGCTAGTACCTTCCTATTGTAAAAGGACCTCAGGTTTGTATAGTTAGGAAAAATGCAATTTTGGACAAATTGTCATATCACGCGCCTTGAGGGATGCTGGGAGTTCACAGATCAAGCTGTTGTTTTGTTTACAAGCGTTACCCAGGCGCGCATGCACAAATTTCTTCCTTCTCGCACTAAAAAGCATCAGCGACACATCCCAGAAATTATTTCGTCGCTTTGTCGTAATTTTTACACCGTTTTATATTAGTCGTTACATAGAGTTTTACATATGAAAATGTGCGCAATTTTATGTAGAATACAACTAAAAACAACCCGTGGTTGTAACTTTTATCAGTTTTGAAATATTTTCATATAAATAACGATAAGTGCCAAAATTTCAACCTTCGGTCAAATTGACTCGACCGAAATGGTAAAAAAATGCAATTGTAAGCTAAAACTCTTACGTTCTAGTAATATTCAATCATTTACATTTATTTTGCAACAAATTGGAAGTCTTCAGCACAATATTTCGATTTATGGTGAATTTTTGAAAAAACTTTTTCCTTATGTCCGCGCGGTAACTCTGCCGAAAAAATCGGAAATTATTTCGTCGGATTGTCGTAATGTTTGCACCGTTTTATATTAGCCGTTGCATAAGTTTTATATATAAAAATGTGCACAATTTTATGTAGCATACAACCAAAAACAACCCATTGTTGTAGCTTTTATCAGTTTTGAAATATTTTCATATAAATAACGATAAGTGCCAAAATTTCAACCTTCTGTCAACTTTGACTTGACCGAAATGGTAGAAAAATGCAATTGTAAGCTACAACACTTACAGTCTAGTAATATTCAATCATTTACCTTCATTTTGCAACAAATTGGAAGTCCCTAGCACAATATTTCGATTTATGGTGATTTTTTGAAAAAAAACTTTCCTTACATCCGCGCAGTAACTCTGCCGAAAAAATCAGAAATTCTTCCGTCAGTTTGTCGTGTTTGTCATAATGTTTGCACCGTTTTATATTAGTCGTTACATAAAGTTTTATATATGAAAATGTGCGCAATTTTATTTAGAATACAAAGGAAAACAACCCATAGTTGTAGCTTTTATCAATTTTGAAATATTTTCATATAAATAATGATGTTCCAAAAATTTCAACCTTCGGTCAACTTTGACTTGACCGAAATGGTCAAAAAACGCAATTGTAAGCTATAACTCTTACATTCTAGTAATATTCAATCATTTACCTTCATTATGCAACAGATTGGAAGTCTCTAGCACAATATTTCGATTTATGGTGAATTTAAAAAAAAATATTTCCTTACGTCCGTGCGGTAACTCTACCGAAAAAAATAAGAAATTCTTTTGTTGGATTGTCATAATGTTTGCACCGTTTTATATTAGCCATTACATAAAGTTTTATATTCGAAAATGCGCGCAATTTCATGTACAATACAACGAAAAACAACCCATGGTTGTAGCTTTTATAACTTGAAATATTTTCATATAAATCACGATAAATAGAAAAAATTTGACCTTCACGCAAATTTAACTCAACTGAAATGGTCGAAAACTGCAATTGTAAGCTACAACACTTACAGTCTAGTAATATTAAATCAATTACCTTCATTTTGCAACAAATGGGAAGTCTCTAGAACAATATTTTGATTTATGGTGAATTTTTTAAAGAAAAAAAAATTTGTTTTAGGTCCCCGCGTTACGAATTCATGCATTATTTTGTGATAATATTTTCTCTGTGTTGCTTTGATCGTTTTACAATTTGTTATATACCAAAATCATCGCAATTTAGTGTACAATACAATGAAAAAAATTAACTCATTAGCTTTAACCGTTTTGCTCACAGCACGATTTACATACAATTATATATGAAAATTGTTTTTTTGCCCTGTCATATATTCCAATATTTATATATGATAATGATATTTTTTTCATTTCTGATGGTTGCATACTAAACTTCAGGCAATGACAAAAAAAGGAGCCAAAAATGAACTCTTAATCTTCAAAACTAAGCGTGCTATGATTTTTTGAAAAAAGACTTTTTTTCCGCTTCGGTGCTCACTCGTGAACGCCGCCAGCATACGGGAGACACTTTTGGAAATACCACCGGCTCGGCGTTTAAGGGTTAACTGCTGAGAATATTCGAATCCTTGAATGTATGCCTGACAAGCACTGCTGATCTGTTTTGTGTAAGGTAGATCGGAATTTCTAGGCGTTTGAAGACTGCAAATATAGACTATACACATGATAGTTTTGTGTGAAAAATTCAGTTTCTATCTAAAAGATTAGATTAATATGTTTTGATTACATATGGAAAAGGTATGTTTATGGAAATGATCTTTGATATACTGTACGTATTGTTGTTTTATATTCTAACGATTTCTTCCCAGGAAGAAGAACCTGATGAAGATGAGACATTTGCATTAGTGTCGTCTGTGAAGAAGGTCTCGGTATTTTATTCCTGCCACAATATGGGTCCCTGTGATATCTGGGATTCACTTCACAAGAATATTACTTTTGCTCATGATTCCAACAAATTGTTACCAGAGGAGGTATGTATATATACTTGTCAAGTTAGTGCATTTTATTGTTAAAACTGGTGCTAATGTATTTGAATTGTCTTCATATTGAGGGCTTTTTTCTGTAAGAACTCATTTGCATCAATTTGTTTTAATGGGCCTTTTAAAGGAAGTGAAAATGAAACTGCCAAGATACGTCCATTTATTACTGGGCATAAAAATTCCTATAAATACTTAAGTAGTTTTAATAAAATTTACTACAGTGGATTAATGCCTGACTTTAAAATGATGGCTAATAATAGTAGTGAATCAAATTAAATCCTACCCAGGGTTGTGACCTTCATCAGTTCCAAAGTGAAGTCCTGTCTGAGTAATGTTAGCATACAGAAGTAAACACATTCCATTTCAACAGTTATAGCTACCCCATATGATAATAGCCTTATTCGTAAAGAATTCAGTGTCATTAGTATTAGACATGTATTTATCTAGGATAGTTTTAACTCAATACCACTTTCATGATTTATTTATGAAATTTTGAAGTTATAATCTGTTACTCATTGTATGGTTTTATTTTTCTCAAAGAACAATCCTCTGTGAGCTCTTGGAGATTTAAAAGTTGTGTTTTTCTAGTTTAGGAACAACATGCAAAATGAATAGAAATTTTCAAAATGTTATTTTATAATTGTTTTAAGAAAGAAAGAGCTATTCTCATACATTGCCATTTTAAGAAAGAAAGAACCATTCTCATACATTGCCATTATTACTATTACCATAGTTGATACCTAAATAGAAAATGAATTATTAAGCTTAATGATATAAAAGTGGGTATGCTTCATGCTAGATCAACGTAACTTAGAATATGTTGGCTCCTGGTATTTTTAATGTTCAACATATTTTTATATATGTTCTGTCATACATGCTTGTGTGATAAATATCTTTGTTGACAATATTCCTTACTTGAGAAAATTCTTTTACTCAAACATTGTGCAAATGTACATGTGGCAGCAGCAAACACTGGGGTAATAGGTAGAGTACTACTGTCCACAAACATAGTAAAGATATTATTTTTGTTTTTTAAACCTATTTGATATTGTTTACTGTTTTATATTATAATATAATATTTTATGTGTATTTTTGCACAAGATAGACTAACATTTTTTACATGGAATTTCTACTGAGTTAGTTGAAAAATCAAAATGGCATTCAGTCTATTCATATCGCTTCTTTATTCATCTTGTTTTAGTGCATTGTTTGTGTATATGAAAACATTACTTTTTAATCTTTAATGACATTTATATGAAGAAATATAGTTTGTATAGAATTTATATCAAAGCATTATTCATTAATAACTAATAACTATAGTAGTGTAATTGGAAATTCATTCCTTAAGAAACAAAGCTATAGATTTGTGTGGTCTCTTGTCATTAAATTGATTTAACTTCCTGTAAAAGGCTTATGAATGAGAACATTGATTCTCATAGATGAATATATTCATTGGCGAATAAACACTGACAATGTACTTTTATTAAAAATTCATCCATGTAAGAGGTAAGATACCATAGTAGAAATGCACTTAAAAATTAGTATGGTAAAAACACACCTACACTATGGTAGTTGCGTTTGCTAGACTAGCTCAGCCTTATGTTGGAAAGATCTGTCTCTATCATCGGTGATGAATAAAGTAATGTCTTAAAGTTTGGCATGCAAGATTAATAGGAGTCGAAGGGAGCTTTGAAAGGTTCAAGGTTGCAATTATATGGGCAGAAAGGCACGCAAACACATACCAGATTTACAGATGTAAGTTGGTATACATAATCATCTGCTTTATTTTATTTTATTTTTTTTTTTTTGCAGGTCACCAAATATTGTATATCATCATGCTTCTTTGGTGTCATGTGGGAACTCCACCAAATAGAAGATATGATTGAGAAAAGAGCAGTAACCAGTGAAGTGATTGATGCACTTCGTACAAGACTGCACTTATTTATGGATTCATGTAAACGTCTCCTCACAAACTCCAGTAATTCTATTTTCAGAGAAGAAGTAAGTTTTGATGTTAGTTATTTTACAGTTATCTAAAACTATCATTTAAGTTCATTAATTGCAAATACTCTGAGCATTCAGTATAATAGTAAATTAACTTTTTCTTTTATGCTTAAAATGTTTATTGTTTCAACAATTTCATTTGTCATAAATGTCCATTCCTCTCCATCTAGATTTATTTTGATAAAGGATAAACCAAGATATAGTCAGAGTAAATAAAACATTGACTCATTATTCAGTCTAGAACCCAAATTTGAACAGTACTATACCAAAATAAGAAATATTTCATACAACCCCATTATTTATTTAGCCCACATATGTGGAATTAGAATGCCAAACTACTGCATTTTTTTTTAAGACTGACAATGAACAGACCTGTTGGTTACCTTCAGCTTTATTGGCCCCTGACAATATGGATTCATGCAAGCCTATCTTCAAATAAATGACATTACCTTCCATTTATTCGAAGGCCCAGCAGTCTGGCAGTTGAACATCACACATGTTCAACAGATCAGAGGCATAGGTCTCCTTCCTTTGATCTTACATGACCAGGAAAGTGGCCCCATGTGAGGTAAGCTACCAGTCAGTTCAAAGATTTGCTCAGAATCCTCCCGCCAAGGTCAGAAATTTGCTCAGATTCCTCCCACTAAAGCTCGGCCTTATTCACCAACCTCGTGTGTGGAGAGGTAACCACCATTTGGTAGAGTCATTGTGTCTTCACATCTGGAGGCTGTCCAGTTTCTCTTACGAGCGAGAGATCTTTCTCCCAGAGCAGCGACTCAGATGTCTGGCTACCTCAGATCTTTGTCAGCCGTGTACAAGGGCAAATGAGTTGTCTGCTGTGATTGGTGTTGACAATGGGCTTACTCTCCACTCAGAACTTCTGTTCAGTAGGTAATGATCTGATCTTTCTCAGAACAAAGAAACGTCTTTCTGTTTCTGCTGTCAGGGGCTACAGGTCTGTTGAGAAGATGTGGACATCACTTCATCTTGGGAATTATGTTGTTCAAGAGCTTTGAGAAGTCTTGTTCACTTAGGGAACTCAAACCTCCTATGTGGGACCTTACTCTGGTGCTGAGTAGCCTCACTCGAACTCCATTTGAAAACAGTTTGTTCCTACACGATATACAAACCCTTGGTCCTTTGCGATAGGAATTACTTAAGGCGTAGCCTGTACACGGGCTGCTGAAATCTTTAACAATGTGGTTTGGTAGTTAACTACTGGTCCGTTGTTGGTAGTCCCCCCGACCAACGACTGGATGTAAACATTCCAATTTGCTTTGGGCCGTTGGTGTGGATGGATGGGTTCTTCACTGCTCTCTGCCCAATTGTTATTGCTGATTTCTTTTCAGTCCTGGTGGGATTTTTCCTTTTTTTTTGTGTTGATTGCTGTGATAGTGTGTTTGTGATTTAATTGAGAAAAAATGGAAACCCATGAATTACAAAAGCCTGTGTCCTCTGCCCTGGGGTAGAGGGTAAGGTGTGTGGCAAAATCCACGCCTCGATGGAGATTGAACCTCATGCCCTCTGCTCATCTTGCCGTGGTCATGAATGTAACTTGATGGTATGTGTGCAGAGTGTTCTTTGTGGTCTGTGTCGCAGTGGGGGAAGTTGCTGGGAGGAGGAAATATATTAGAAAGACAATCAGTGGAGGGAGGTAAGACACCTCCCACCACACCTGCAGTACTTGACATTACCTCTTCCTACCTCTCTCCCAGCAGTCGTCCCGTACTTGCTGTTACTCCTTCGGTGGTTGCTTCCACTTCTACTTCCCCTTCTGATGAGTTGGAGAGGGAAGAGGAGGGGGACCTGTGGTTGCAGACCTGGGGAACGCTCCTTAAGGGGCCTCCCCTGGCTTTGCAGGTACACCTTCAGAATAAAGGTGGATCCCCATTTAGCCTGAATTTCGCTTGTGCAGGTGAGGTGTTAGGTTTAGATCAAGCATGGACTTCCTTAGAACTGGCTGGCACTCCATTAATCCAGGCTTTACTGGCACACCTAAATAGGGGTGCCAGCAGCGCAGTAACAAAAGCAGTCGTCACTTCCACTGTAACCACAGTGATGCTGTGACTTTGAAAACAGTTTTCCTTCTGACCTTTCCTTCTGACCATGATCTGGATTACAATGTAAAACACTTGGGGTTGGGGGTCAGTAGCTTTCGAATTTGTCCTGGAAGTTGTGGCTAAGACCTAAAATGCCCTTGGTTCACAATGGCAGATTTGCCTCGTTTTCCGTTCCTTCATTGTTAACAACCTTCAAGAGTTACTGCTTTGCCCTTGTCAGAGCACTGCATTGTTATCTAAAATGGGCTTGTCACCTAAGACCTAGGTGTTATAGACTTTTTATTAGCATGAGCCAAGTCAAGTAAGAGGTGTCCAAGAAGACCTCTTTGTTTGGCTACGTGAGGTGATTAAGCAAGACTACTCCTCATCGTCAAGTTCCGTCACCAATACTGTGCATGTAGAAGCATGTGACATCAGAGGAATAAGTTCCTCCTTGGCATTTAAGAAGAATTTGTCTTTTCATAGGATTTTGAATGCTGGTTCCTGGCTTTGTCAGACCACTTTCACTTTCTTCTACTTGAAGGATATTGCCCACAGGTCTTTGGACACTTTTTTCCTTGGGTCCGGTGGTGGCTGCTCAACAAGTTGTGTAGCTCATCCAGTGCCCCTGGCAGGATAGTTCATATCCTGCTTAAGATGATGGTGTGGAAGAGGGAATGAGTGAGATGACTGGTCTTTTCTTTCCCCTTTTTTCCTTCCTTTAGTACCTATGGATTGTTTGACGAATAGACACATCATGCACTGGAACTGGCTTGATGCAGGTGAGCGTTGCAGTCATACTTTTACAGCACTTTTTATGTTCCTTACAACTTATGAATCTGCTTCTCAGTAGCTTCAACTCCTCTCCAGTAAGGAGAGTGAGGAGTGGTGACAAACCCATTCATGTGGCTGACATGGTTTGTTTGACTTCCATATATGCAATGAATCTGGACATGTTACACTGTATTTAAACCCAGTGGACTGGGTGTTAGATGTCCACATATCTAACATCTCAAAGGCATAGGTCCTCTTCTTTAGAATTCTCATTTCTAAGAAAAATTATACAGTGCCGAATATCCAGTTGGTTCGGGATTCTCTTACCTCCTTCCAAGTATGAGTCTATCCTGATGTTAAGACCGAACGTTTGTTACATGTAAGAACAAAAGACAAATTTTTAATTAATTTGTTTTTTCATAGCTAACAAACTTGAGGTCTTAACATTGACAGCCCCTCTAGCCATCTCTCTCGTTATATCCTGGGTTGGAAGAAAGACTAAATACAGTGATCCCCCCGTATTCGCGGGGGATGCGTACCAGACCACCCCCGTGAATAGTTAGAACCCGCGAATAGTTGGAACTCCTATAAAAATGCTAAAAACAGCCTATTTTGTTAGTTAAAACGCAAGAAAAACCCACTAAAAATGTTTATACATGGTTTTTTAATAGTTTTAACAAAAAAAAGTGCATTTTATGATGAAATTGATGAAAAAAAAAAAAAAAAAAACAGGAATTTGTGGATATTTCTCATACAGCGAATGTCCGAATTTTCCGTGAATAATGCGGGGAAACGTTCCCGACAGAAATACGCGAATACGGAGGGTCCACTGTATGTCACTAGGTTCAGATGTGGTCTCTGACTTGCTTCCACCTCAGCTATTTATCAGATGCCAGATGCCACAGATTCCTTGCACATATAGGTTTTTATTGTTTTTAACAGGTTTTCAGCTGGCGCCAGAAGATTTATCCTAATGTTAAGACCTCAAGTTTGTTAACTAAGAAAAATACAAATTAATAAAAAATTTGTCATTTTTAAAGTTATTTGTATTTTTCCTAACGTAAATGGCCCACCTTTAGCCACTCGACATTCTGCTCCTGGTCCAACTACCATTATCCAGATTGTTTCAAGCTAAACGGCTTTGTATATTAGGAAAAATACAAATTACTTTAAAAATTTGTCATGTTTCTTTCTTGTTTGCAAAGTCAGTGGCACACAAAATTATATTAAGAAAACCTCTCAGGATTTTGCAGTCCTGTATATTCTGAGGAGATATTTCCACTTTGTTATTCTTCCATAGTTTGATATTGTTCCCCAGTTTGGTCTTCAGCAGGTAATCTGTGACTTACATTGTTGGAAAAAATTTGAAGCATGCTGAATATCTTATCCTTGATCTTGACATAAATCTTTGGCTCTGTCTTTCAGTTAGCTCATTGTGCACGCTGTCTAAGATATTTCAGATCAGCCCAGAATGTACCATCTAACAAGCAGTAGTTTGTTCCGATACGTAATACAAACCATCGGTCCTTTAACAATAGGAAGTAGCTAGCGGCAGCTGGAACGGTCGTAAGCTTCGAACAAGGGGAGAACGGTAGTTAACTGCTTGTCCGACAGTCGCGCGCCGCGCGACTGGGAGGTAAACAAACCACTTTTGCTTTCGGCCGCGGGTGTGAAGGACGTGTTCGTCATCGCTCTCTGCCCGCTTCATCGTCGTATGCTTTGTTTATATTGTGTTTTCTACTAATGGTTTGTTTAACTTGAAAATGAAACTGTAAGTACACTGTTTTCATTTTCATTACTTAATTATGGACCAACATGGAGCTATCGCCGTAGATGCGGCGATTTCCTCTCTTTTCATGAATTGAACCCTTGAATTATGTCTCGGTGCCGAGGGCGGGCGCGCTCGCGCCGAGTCATGTATTTTGGGCGAAAGTGTGTAATTGAAAAATGTAAGTACTCTTTTCATTATATTTTTGCCCTGTGCGTTCGTTACCGAGAGTGTGATTGCGCTCGGCACGAGCC
The DNA here is from genome assembly GCF_015104395.2 of Macrobrachium nipponense. NCBI lineage: Eukaryota > Metazoa > Arthropoda > Malacostraca > Decapoda > Palaemonidae > Macrobrachium > Macrobrachium nipponense. Next base: position 28,370,043 of record NC_061093.1, on the reverse strand, counting down.
TTTTATTTTGTATAATAGAATGGAATGAAAGTGGATTCGCAATTGCAATATTCTTTCATTTTCATTTATTTATTTGCATGAATTTAATTTGGATCAATTTTCATTCTTACCCGGGAATTGATCCTTACGTTTTTATGTGAAAGTGAAATCGTGCAGTATTCTGTTTCATTTTCATATATATTTTATGATAGCATCATATTATTTGGATCAAGTTTCCGTTCTTACCCGGGAATTGATCTTTTCCCCTTTAAGTTCTATGAAGTGAAAATCGCAAGGGCAGTATTCTTGTTTTCATTTTCATATTACTTTTCACTGCTGTGCGGGGGTAGGGGAAGCGAAGGTCTGCCAGGGAGTCGTCGGAAAGCTCTCCCGCGACTCCCTTGGTATCCGATTCTTCGTCTTCCTTCCTGCCCCCCGCTCAGCTTCTTCGTTGTATTTTATATTTGGGGTCTTCCTTGCGTTCGGGTGGGGCATGTCTTCCCCCCGTGCGTGAGGGAACCCCTCTTACTAATCTATCTATGTTACCGCAGGTGCTACATCCGTGGGAGACGACCTTGGACAGGTATGGACCACCGCGGCGGCAGGGCGTGCCTAGCATCCACGGGCTGCTGCAGCGTCTAGCGAGGTCTGGGGCGGTCTCCACTACTACCACGGCCGCTTATGCTGCTCCCCCCCTCCTGGTCTACACTCCCCATGCTGTGTCGGTGACGCCGTCTGCCGCTACTAGGGCCGCCGCCGTACCGAGGGGGTGTTGCCGCCGCCGCCTGTTTTCTTCGTGTTGCCTGCCCCAGACTTCCGCTGTTCCAGCAGCTCGCCCCTGGACCGGCCGCCAGTACCCAGGTTCCGCTGGCTGCCGATGATTCTACGAGGCGATCGCTGGGCCTGCCGTACCTGCCGCTGATGTGATTCCCGCTGTTGGCTTGGCTGTCCCTTCTGGGTCTACCGCTGCCGCTGTTCCTGCCGCTCTGAGCTGGTTGCTGTTCCTGTCGCTCCTGGTTTCTGAGCCTGTCCATGCTGGTCCTGCCCACGGTGTGTCTTCCCCAGTCCCAGGTCCTTCCGGACAAGTACAGTCGGGCCGTGTTGCTTCGGCAATAGCCCCGGCTCCGGCCTGGATGGAGGACCTGACGACTGTCCTGCGTGAGCTGACGAGGAAGAGGAGAAGAGGAAGCTGTCATCTTCGTCTTCATCGTCTGCTGCTGCCTCTTCCCCTTCGACTTCTAAGGCCCATAAGCTGAAGAAGAAGAAGGCTGCCTTCCCCCCTAAGAAGTCTCCTTCGGGAACTTCTAAGGGCCCGTCCCACCCCGGTGGGACGGGGGGGTCCTTCTGCTGGTCCTCCTGCTCCTTCGGAGCGGGGCTCGTCTCCCCTTCCGTAAGGAAGGAGATAGACGGGGACCAGAGGAGTATCGGTTAGCTCTGGTACTTCCTCGCCTGGTGCTAGCGGCGATGCCGCTACGCCAGGTTCCGGCTCGGTCTCTCGTTCGCGAGAGATCCCGAGTGTACGTTCTCCCTCGGGAGACCGTGCAGCCAAGTTTCGACGCCAGAGGTTGCGCTCGGCGCCAAGACGCGGCACGGAGCAGAAGGCTGGTGAGAGACGCTCGGGTGACTCTTGCCAGGCCAGCGGCCGCTCTTGCAGCGACCAGCTGGTAACCCGGGTTTCCCCCCTAAGAAGACTCCTTCGGGATCTTCTAGGGCCCGTCTCGCTCAGGCGAGTCGGGGAGCTCTTCTGCTGGTCCTCCTGTTCCTTCGGGAACGGGGCCCGTCTCTTCCTCTGCAAAGAAGAAGACGACGGGGACCAGAGGTGTACCAGCCTCGGCTGGTACGTCCTCACCTGGTGTTAGCGGTCCTGCCGCTAAATCAGGTTCCGTCTCGGCCGCTTCTCGTTCGCAAGAAGTACCGAGTGGACGCTCTTCCACGGGAGACCGTCCAGCCAAAGTTTTGACGCCCGAGCTCGCTCGCCGTCAAGACCGCGGCGCGGAGCAGAAGACTGGCGAGAGTCGTGCACACGACTCTCGCCAGGCCAGTGGACGCTCTCGCAGCGACAACTGGCTGCTCGGGTTGACGTGGACGGTCGCTGACCAGCCACGGGTTGAGGCGAGGAAGGGGTCCCCGCGGCCGTCGGTACCAGCCACGGCTGGTACCAGCGGCTCGACGCGCCGAGAGGACGCTGGCCGGTCTCGCCGCGACAGAGAGCCTAGCAGGTCACCTGACCGCCGCTCCCATAGGGACCGGGCGGAGACGGTAACCAGCAACAGCTCGCCTGACGCTAGAGATCAGCGTCAACGTTCTCAGCCGAGCCTCTCGCCCCAGGCGAGCGGCAAGGCTAGGCCTGCTGCTCGATCGCCACCGCGGGTTGACGATCAGCAGCAGCCCTCCAAGCACGCTGGTCCTGCCAGCGAGCTAGGGGGGAGCGTCAGGTCTGCCTCTCCTGTACCTTCAACCTCCTCGGGCTACACCGGGAGGAGCGAGGTACCTACGACTGATCGCGAGAGGTGCGCCGCTCGCGATCCCGCTATGACGCCGTATGGACCAGGCACGGGTCTAGGGACGACCAGGCATACGCGCAATGTAGCTGGAGGCGACCGTCAGGGGCCTGCCGCTGTTCCTCCTTCTAAAGGAGGAGTATCTCGGGATCTGTTCTTGTTGGAGGGACTGGACGGTCCTACTCCGCAAGACGCGGTTACTCCCGAGATACAGAGGAAGTTGCAGAAGTCATTAAGCTGATTCGTCAGCATAAAGACCTTGCGGAAGGATTGCCGCTCCCACCAGCAGAGCCCACGTCTCTGCTCGAGTCGTTTTGGGGCTCGAGAGGGAACCCAAACCGACGGTGGGTCTGCCGCGATCGGAGCTTGCCGATTCTGTCTCGAACCAGAGTCTCTCGTCTCCGGACAAGAAGGCTCTCTCAGTTCTGGCGGTCGATCAAGCTACTTCCACCTCCTCTACTGCGACAGCGGCGTTTCTACGTGTCTTCGGACACCGTATTTAAATACTCCTTCGGTCCTCCTGAGAGGTTTCGACCTCGACGAGGACTGGAATGAGTCGGAGGACGGTATCGGCTCTCTCCTGTCAGGTGTCGATCAGCCCCACCCAGACGACGTTCACAGTGGCGGCAGACCCTTACCTACAGTGAGAGTTCTTAACCCTCCGCGGGAAAACGTTTTCTCCTGACGATTCGTTTTCCCAGACTCTGAGAGGCCATCGCCGCAAGGCGATGGCTGTTCCTACTCTTCTCCAACTGCTAGTTCCACTGGGAAGGCGAGCGAGTATCCAATTCCTCCCCCATTCCCTCTCTCCTTACGGCTACGAGGGAAAGAGGAGGGATCCTACAGAGATTTCTCTGTAGGATCCCACGTTCGGGACTGCGCTACCGGGGGGACCTTCGGGTCCTACCTGACGTAAGCCCCGGTCGTTGAGGAGGAATCCTGCCCCATTCTCGATTTCTACGGGAATCGAGAGGACCACCAGCCGATATCGTTTGACGAATTCGGTGGGGGTTTCGCAGACTGCTTAGAATTCTACGGAATTTCTAGCGCATTCAGAGTGTTCGAGTTTTTTACGATCTCCAAACACTTACGCGAGACCACGGTCCAAAGTGAGCGAGACGAGAATCCCCGATATGTTACACGATAATCGGGAACCTCGCCTATGCTCGAATTCCTGGAATTTCTAGCATTGGAAAGAAGACTGCTGCTGAAAGAAACTATCTCACAGTAGGCGACCAACCTGGAATAGAGGAGATCGGACGGAATATCCAGTTTGGCTTGAACTATCGTCTTAGTATTCTGTTCACCATTGAAGCTTTCCTTCGAGGAAGACTTCTCCTTCACTCTCTTTGATAGAGAACGAAGGTGGTCGATCTCCAATCCTTATTTTGTTTTCTTGAAGGAAAGAATTTAGGATGGAGATCGTTGTTCAGAATCCTACAAATATACTAAGTATATTAACCTCGAGACATGATTCTACTAAGCAGTTGAATTGTCCGAGGGGTAGGCGCATATCCTAGTTAATCTACGGATTGCGACTTATAAGAGAAGTATTCTAATTGAACTGCAACTCGGGGTTGCCTGCAACTTCCCAGGAGTTTTCAGTTTCAATTTTATATACTTATGGTTTTGTCACGACAACACCATTTCAACTTTTATATTTACCGAAATTCGTTTCGCCTAAATATAATTGCTCGAGCATATCTTTTATGCTCGGTAGTTTCTAGCCGAACGCATTCCTTCGTGGAATAATGGATTACCTGGCAACTTAGGATGACGAGTCAGCGAGAGCTCAGGCTCAACTACTGCGTATTGAACTGCCTGATAGCAGCTCAGTATCAGCTGGGCCTCCGAGATTCACGGTCATGTATGTCTCTCTCTCCCCTGCTTTGATTGACTACCGAACCGTATCTCTGCCCAACAATCATGGACTTAGGTCTCTGATTAACGGGGATTCTCGCAATAATGAAGGACCATCTACTGCTGTGACGCTAGATTCCATCGCCTTCGACATTGCGAGAATTTTCAACAGAGATATCTTCTTGGACTCTTTCATTCTTTCTGTTTACCGCACGGTAACAGAAGTCTGTACAAGTCTCCCGCTGCATCGCACTGCGATAATGGGAATGATTTGGCAGACATCTGAGTTTGTCTTCAAAATATCTCGTATTCGTAGGTGTACAATTGTTCATTGTTCAACCCGAATTACGAGATGTGTCAGAAGACATCGCCTACTCTCCGACCTGACAGCTCTACTTCCAAATGTTCAGCCCATGAGAAGCAGTTCTTCAGGCGGCTTTCCCCTGTGTTTTCATTACTGAAGAACGCCCCGCTTTCATTGCAACTACGACTTCTCACCGGACAGCAATGAAATAGCGGTTAGCGTTTTCAGTCATTTGTAAGCACAGGCTATGAATCTTGAGAATCCTTCTCTCGATTCATCTGTGAAGACGTAGGTTGCATTCAATATCTACCTTCGTCTTCAACTGTACATAGTGTTGTTTCTCCTTAGCTGAGATTCAACAACCATGAGATGTTTTACCTTCAGGGACCTCGGTCTCTAGAAGGCAATTGACTTTCGCCTGTTGGGCACATGCCTTAAGAGAATCATCACCTCGCTGTCCGGCATTGGTGACAAACAAATACATTATTTGTTTGGTCTCTCGGCATAACCCTTTAAAGGCGAAGGTCACGTGACTTACTTGGATGCTTTGACAACTTGCCTCCTACCGAACGCAGTCAGTCGGCAGCTGTCAGAGCGCCCGAGTCAGTTACAAACTACGCTGTTGACTTAGTTCGGTTGTTACAAAGCAACCATTACTTCGTTTTAATAGCTTGTCACAGTACCCATACCATTGACACCCACCATGGAGTGTCGGTGTCCTATCCACTACCGAGAACTTCGCTGCATGGGGATAGGAGGATGCGAGAGACTTCGTGGCAAACGGACAGACCAGTATGGGTACTGGACATCACCGAAGTAGAGAAGAGGGATAGGTCATGCGACTATTTCCTTCTTTTCCTCTGAGGAACTGCATGACTTCTCCTGCGAAGTCAAGCATCCAGGGGATGGGGATCCGTGACGCTCGATTTCGTACCGAACTTCGTAGCGAAGACTCAGAACCCTTCGGTCCCTGACGATTGGTTCGAGTCGTTCACAATCCCCTCCCTAATGGACTTCACCGCCTTCGATGCGAAGGAGATGCTGCCTTGTCCGCAAGAACTTCTCCGTGGCGCAGGTACTGAAGGCAGGGGTCTGGTCCAACCAGACCACATGCCCTTCCTTCTACTTCGGGATATTGCCCACAGGTCCTTGGATCTTTTTCCTTGGGACCCGTGGTGGCTGCTCAACACGTTGTGTAGCGAACCCAGACCCTCGCAGGCTGAACAGCATCGAGTCCTGGTGTGACCGTAAGAATGGATGAGTGAATGAGAGTGTGACTGGCTCCTCTTCCCATCTTTTTCTTCCCCTCTACCTGTGGTTAGAGGACATGGTCGGCACCCTGCTGGATAAGGACAAGATGCAGGTGAGCTACTCAACAGAGCCCATCCTATCCCTTTCACTAGGGATAGGAGTGTATATCCACCACTTCCTCCAACAAGGGGAGGAAGTGGATGCCAGCTTGAGACAACCCATACTTTATGTTTGCCTCTTGCAAACAGGAACAAGTTCTTGCTTGCTGGTACGAAGAGATACGCTTGCCTCTCTCTTAGTACTCGGCCCAGAGGTTCTGACCATTGATTCTCCTGCGGTGCACACCCCGATCAATCGGACAGAGGCTTGGATCCCTCCCTCGCTCTTACGACCAGGGAGCATTCCAGGGATGGACGAACACCAGTCTGTTCATCAAAAGACTCAGATTCCTCCCACCAAGAAGTGAGTCTTCCTATTGTTAAAGGACCGATGGTTTGTATTACGTATCGGAACAAATGACAATTTGTCGAAAATTGCATTTTTCCTAACTATACAAACCTGAGGTCCTTTACATATAGTCCCTCCTCATGCCACCCTCACTCTGCGTATTTTGCATGGGCCAAAAGCAAAAGTGATTTGTTTACCTCCCAGTCGCGCGGCGGCTGCGACTGTCGGACAAGCAGTTAACTACCGTTCTCCCCTTGTTCGAAGCTTACGACCGTTCCAGCTGCCGCTAGCTACTTCCTTATTGTTAAGGACCTCAAAGTTTGTATAGTTAGGAAAAATGCAATTTTCGACAAATTGTCATATTAGGAATAGTTTTGCCTTTAATCCTGTGAGGTTCAGCACCACAAAGTTTTCTAGCAGGTTTATTCTTGTTGGGACCAATTTG
>NC_061093.1:28237862-28362756 GCF_015104395.2 Macrobrachium nipponense | reverse complement strand
CTTGTTGGGACCAATTTGTGGAATGGTCCTTTTGTTAAGTAGGCTGAGTCAGGTCTCAATTCTTGTTTTATTATTATGTCTTCTATTTGTCTAATTTACTTTTACAGTGGTACCTTGTTTGTCGAACATTTCTTATGTCAAACATTTTGTTTTTCGAATGAAATTTTTGACAAAATTCTGTGTCGTTTATCAAACAAATACTCGTACTTGAAACTGACCGATTGTCTTGTTTATACTTGTACTTGCTGGCCTACTGCATCTTACAAGAAAACCTGTAATATTAACCCTTTAACGCCGATTGAACGTATTAAATGTCGATGAAAATTGTCTGTCGGGTGCCGATTGGACGTGTGGTACGTTGACAAAATTTTTTTTTTTTTAAATTCGCGGAAAAATAATTATAGGCCTACTAGGCGAGAACTTTTGAATCACGCGCCTTGGGGGATGCTGGGAGCTCACGGATCAAGGCGTTGTTTTGTTTACAATCGTTACCAAGGTGCGCAAGCGCAAATTTCTTTCTTCTCGCACTAAAAAGCATCAGCGACACATCTCGGAAATTATTTTGTCACTTTGACATAATTTTTGCACCATTTTATATTAGCCGTTACATGGAGTATTATATATGAAAATGTGCGCAATGTTATGTAGAATACAACTAAAAACAACTTATGGTTGTAGCTTTTATCAGTTTTGAAGTATTTTCATATAAATAACGATAAGTGCCAAAATATCAACCTTCTGTCAACTTTGACTACTGAAATGGTCGAAAAACATAATTGTAAGCTAAAACTCTTATATTCTACTAATATTCAATCATTTACCTTCATTTTGCAACAAATTGGAATTCTCTAGCACAATATTTCGATTTATGGTGAATTTATAAAAAAAAAAACTTTTTCCTTACGTCCACGTGGTAACTCTTCCGAATATATCATAAATTTTTTCGTCCGATTGTCGTAATGCTTGCACCATTTAAATTAGCCGTTACATAAAGTTTTATATATGAAAATGTGCGCAATTTCATGTAGAATACATTCAAAAACAACCCATGGTTGTAGCTTTTATCAGTTTTGAAATATTTTCATATAAATAACGATAAGTGCCAAAATATCAACCTTTTGTCAAATTTGACTCTACTGAAATGGTCAAAAAAAGCAATTGTAAGCTAAAACTCTTATATTCTAGTAATATTCAATCATTTACCTTCATTTTGCAACAAATTGGAAGTCTCTAGCACAATATTTCGATTTATGGTGAATTTATGAAAAAAAACATTTTCCTTACGTCCACGCAGTAACTTCCGAAAATATCATAAATTTTTTCGTCCGATTGTCGTAATGTTTGCACCATTTTAAATTAGCCGTTACATAAAGTTTTATATATGGAAATATGCACAATTTCATGTAGAATCAATTCAAAAACAATCCATGGTTGTAGCTTTTATCAGTTTTGAAATATTTTCATATAAATAACGATGTGGCAAAATATCAACCTTCGGTCAACTTTGACTCGACCGAAATGGTAAAAAAACGCAATTGTAAGCTAAAAATCTTACATTCTAGTAATATTTAATCACTTATCTTTATTTTGCAACAAATTGGAAGTCTCTAGCACAATATTTTGATTTATGGTGAATTTATGAAAAGAAACCATTTTCCTTACGTCCGCGCGGTAACTCTTCCGAAAAAAATCAGAAATTTTTTCGTCCAATTGTCGTAATGTTTGCACTATTTTAAATTAGCGTTACATAAAGTTTTATATATGAAAATGTGCGCAATTTCATGTAGAATACAACAAAAAACCCATGGTTGTAGCTTTTATCAGTTTTGGAATATTTTCATATAAATAACGATAAGTGCCAAAATTTCAACCTTTGGTCAAGTTTGACTCGACCGAAATGGTAAAAAAACGCAATTGTAAGCTAAAACTTACATTCTAGTAATATTAAATCAATTACCTTTATTTTTTTTAACAAATTGGAAGTCTCTAGCACAATATATTGATTTATGGTGAATTTATGAAATAACCTTTTTCCTTACATACGCGCGGTAACTCTTCCGAAAAAATCATAAATTTCTTTGTCTGATTGTCGTAATGTTTGCGCCATTTTAAATTAGCCGTTACATAAAGTTTTATATATGGAAATGTGCGCAATTTCATGTAGAATACAACTAAAACAACCCATGGTTGTAGCTTTTATCAGTTTTGAAATATTTTCCTATAAATAACAATAAATAGAAAAAATTTGTCCTTCAGTCAACTTTAACTCGACCGAAATGGTCGAAAATTGCAATTGTAAGCTACAACACTTACAGTCTAGTAGTATTCAATCAATTACCCTCATTTTGCAACAAATTGGAAGTCTCTAGCACAATATTTCGATTTATGGTGAATTTTTGAAAACTGCTTTTTTTTACGTCCACGCGTTACGAATTCATGCATCATTTTGTGATAATATTTTCTCTGTGTTGCCGTGATCATTTTACAATGTGTTATATAGCAAAATGATTGCAATTTATTGTACAATACAAAAAAAAAAAAAAATTAACTCGTTAGCTTTAACAGTTTTGCTCACAGAGTGATTTGTATACAATTATATATGAAATTTTTTTTTTGCGGTCATATATCCCAATATTTATGTATGATAATGATATTTTTTGTCATTTCTGATGGTTGCGTACTAAACTTCAGGCAATGACAAAAAAAGGAGCCAAAAATGAACTCTTAATCTTAAAAGGTAAACGTGCTGTAATTTTTATAAAAAAAACATTTTGGCCGGCATACGGGAGACTATTTTTAAAATACCGCTTCGGCGTTTAAGGGTTAACATGTTTTTTTTCCTTTTACAATATATAGTTTAATGATAACCCTATTCAACAAAACAGATAAAAGAATAAAGCATTTCAATAGAAAATTTAAGATAGAAGATGTGCAAAATTATATGTCACCGCAGTTTCATCACTCGTAGCTGACTTGAGATTGAATGAGTGAGCATTGATATTGTTGAGGAGAGAAGGAGAAGAGACAGTAGAAATATTAATGTATGTATTTAAAGGCAGTAATAATTCATATTAAAAAATAAAAGGGAATTTCACAATAAATTTAACATAATGACAAAATATAAAAATCAAATGCAATAGTACAGTAACAATAAAAATAAAGTCTTATTGAGCCAGTGTTTGGTGTGCTCAGTAAGGTAGTATAGTTTAGTGATAACCATATTCAAAATAAATATAAGAATAAAGCTTTTCACAGTAAAATTTAGCATTAGTGATGAACAAAATCATACGTCTTTGCAGTAACGCACAGCTAGCTTGAGATAGAGGGGGGGAACGTTTATATTTTTGAGGAATAATGAATGAATGATTATAAGTTATCAGGCATCGTGATATTGTTGAGAGAAGAGACAGTAAAAACATTACTGTATGAATGTACAAGCAAAACCAATTCACATACAAAAGATAAAATAGAATTGCACAATAAATTTAACATAATGATAAAATATAAAAAAATCTAAGGCAATACAGTAATAATAATATATATATATAAAAATTTCCTTGATCAAGCCAGTGTTTGGTGCACTGAGTTAGACCATAGAGAGGAGAGGGAAGATGGTGGTGGGTTCTTGGGTGGGAGATGGAGATCTAGTTCTCACTGGCTTACCAGATGGGCTGGGATGATTATTTGCCTGTTTCTTTCACTACTCAATTTGTCTGAATCACTTTGTTTTGTTATGGTAAAATACCTATGGAGTGACACTTGTTTTTTACAATTTTTTTAGCACTGAATAAGTAACTCAACTCCATTATAAACACACTGGCACTGCGTTCATCTGTGTGCCTTCGATTATTTCTTTAAATGACTGGGAGTATCTAGGGAAGGATGAGTCCCTGCAAGGAAGAGGTCAGCCTCCTTCAGGAAGGAAGGAGGAGGGAGAAAAGGAGGGAGACCCGCTCCGATGGATTAGGGCGGAGGTGGGGATCCCCTCGCCGTACGGAGGCAATCCCGACTGGTGGGTAGAGGAGGGAATAAAACTATGAGTGTAATGCAATGGTCTGTAAAAATGACTATTCCTCTCATAGACTCACCTGAAGACTGAGGAATTTTGGCGATTAAGTCGAAGGCCCAGTAGGGAAAGGGGGGAGAGGAGCAGGGTAGGATATGGAGGATGAACACACCCCATACACACATTCGCATTCATACGACGCATAACCACCCCCCCACCCCCCCACCCCCGCTAGGCTAGCGCCTCTGCTGGCCTGCCACCACCGGCCCTATCTCAAAGGCATCAAGGGACTTCCTCTTGCCATCCTTGAGGTAATGGGTTGTAAAGGTGGACTGTCTCGTCCACACACCCTGCCCATAGGATCTGACCAACGGCCAGATTCTTGGAGGAAGACGAGGTGCATATACCCCTTAAGTCATGGGGCCTTCGTGTCTTGTGGGTGGACCAACCCCGCTCCCTCGTAGGCCCTCCTGTTGGTCTCCCTCAACCAGAAGGAGATGGTGTTCTTCGCGACCTGGGGCGGAGTACTTCCATTCTGCTGAGATACTTCCTCACCGCCCTGACCTGGCAGTAGAGCAGGCCCTTGGGATCCTCAGACTTTGGAAGGGCTGGAATGGAGAACTTCACGAACCGCTCGTTTACCACCGACGGGTTCTGTCTTTTGGCTACGAAGGACGGCACGAATTTGAAGGTTAGTTCTCTCCAACCCCTTGAGTGGGACACCTGGAAGAGAGGCCATGAAGCTCCCCCACCCTCTGGGAGGATGCTAAAGCCAAGAGGAAAACCGTCTTGAGGGTGAGCTCTCAGTCTGTGAAATCCTTGAGCGGTTCGCAGGGGGGCTTTTTCAGAAGAGCAAGGATCCTGACCACGTCCCAGCGAGGTACTGGCAGGGACCTGGGCGTGGGCAGATCTGTTCGAATCCCTTAATGAGTAGGGAGATGTCCTTGGAATTCCCCAGGTCTACCCCTCTTTGATAAAAGACCTGGCTCAAGGCCGCCCTGACCCCTTTGATAGCCGCGATATAGAGCCCTCCCTCCGATGGACTAGGAATTCCGCGACGTGGGGAATCTTGGTTCGTAGGGGGTCTAAGTTCTATCCCTTGCACCAGGCCCCAAAGAACTTCCACTTTGCTTGATATCCTGCTTTGGAGGTCCGGAGTTGATTGAGGACCTGCCTGAGGCCTCTGAAGGGGGGAAATGCTTAGAGGTCTAGCCTGTCACAGGGGTGCTGGAATGCTTCTTCCCACACCTCTGCTGGGTCCGGGACTGGGGAGCAGAACACCGGGAGCTTGCGGTTCAGCCGCGTTGCGAACAAGTCTGTGGAGAGGGTGCCCCACCCCCCGATCAACTCACCTGCTACTGCTGGGTGTAGGGACCATTCCATCCCTAGGACCTGGCCTTGCCTGCTGAGTCCGACGCAATTACTTTAATTTTTTCCAGAATGAACCTTTCAGACAGGGAGATCCCGGCGCCCTCCCCTCCACTCTAGAACGGTGTCTGCCAGGGCACACAGGGGTCACGATCTCAGTCCCCCCTGCTTTTTGACATAAGTAACAACGGTGGTGTTGTCGCACATGACTGCCACTCTCTTGTTCCCCAGGCTGGTTTCAAAGATAGGAGTGCTTTGAGTATGGCAAGGAGCTCCAGGCTATTGATATGGAGTTCGCGCTCCCGTTCCGACCACTCCTCCCTTACATTTCTGTCTGTAGGTGGGCTCCCCAGCCCTCCCTCGATGTTTCAGTGAATAAGAGCATCTCTGGAGGGACGTCCGCCAGCGGGAAACACCCCCCCCCCCCTTCTTGAGCTGGTTTGGGGCGTGTTTGTCAGGAAGGGGGTCGCTATGCCCTTGAAGTTTGAAATTTGCTCCTCCGACGGGAACGCCCGGGCTCTTACTGTATCTAGATCTATTCCCAAGTACACCATCCTGTTGGTGGTCTCCAGGTGCGACTTCTCCCAATTCAGGATGATACCTAGACGAGTGCAGAGGTTCAGGAGTTCATCCCTCTACTCTCTCAAGAGATCCTTTGATGAGGCAAGGGGTAGCCAATCGTCTAGGTACCGCAGGAGATGCATGCCCTTCTTGTGAGCCGAGGCGGACACGAGGGAGAATAACCTTATGAATACCTGCGGTGCTTTAGACAGGCCGAATCAGAGGGTCCTGAACTGGTACATCAATCCCTCCCACCTTACACGGAGGTATTTCCTGCTGGAGGGGTGTACTGGGATCTGGGAGTATACGTCCTTGAGGTTCCCTTCCCTCAAGGCCGCCAGCACAGAGCGAGGGGTCCGGGGGCTGAATGCCCCGCTAGCTCCGCCATCAGGGAAGGTTTATGTCTTGGAAGGGGATCCAGTAACCATCCCTGAGGACCTGGACAGTCAAGGGATTGGCCCTGAGATCCTCCCAGACCCACCAGTGATCGGAGAGGCACCTTCACCAGCCGAGGCGTCAAGTCGGGTAGGAGGCCTTGCCTCCTACTTCTTTCAAAGAGTGTATTCTTAATTGCACTGGCAGGTAAGGTGAATGGATAAATAAACTAAATTATGTAATGCTTTTAGCCAACCCTGGCAAACAAATCAAGATTTACAAAGCCTACCACTGCTCTTTATTTTCTCTTAATTAAAAGGCTGGAGTGTCATAGACATTCCAAGACCATAAATATTGGCTAATTCAAACAAATAGTTTTTAGTTAAAAAAATGTTGCTGTAGGGTTTTTATGGAGTAGGACCTCGGACCACCGGTTTGGCAGGTGAGTACACAAACCACTCGTCCAGAGAGGAACTCGTATAATGGAAAAACCATGTAATAGCTGTCTCAGGGGTTTCACCCTTCGAGGGGTCTGAGGATTCCATTTGCGATACTGGGAACATCCTGGTGTGTATGCAAACTCTAGGTTCTACCTGTTCCGCCATGTCCTGAACGGAATGATGGGTTCCAGTAGTTAAGGAGGACCCAGGATGAGTGACTGATAAAGTTTATCGTAGCACAATCATTGCTACCAGGTTCGTGTGGGGAAGAGGCACCACCGATAGGTAGAATTAATATCTCAAGGTCTGGAGGCTGACCAGTATCCCCTTTCGAACTAATAGTTCTCAGTTTTTGGGTGTAGGGTGTCACCTCGGACGTAACACGACTCTAAAGGTTGTTAGCTCATATATACAGAATGACTCTTTGGCCGTGACTGCCTGTATAGTGGATGTTTCTGTCCATTAAAGGCATTCGGTCAGTAGACAATGATCTGGCGGAGAGGTTGTCAGAACAGAGGGAAGTATCTGTAATTACATGTTTACATGCATGGTGATATACATTGGACTGGTGATTGGGCATGTGAATATCGCTTCACACTGACTAATCTTCAGATGAACCAGGAGCAGTGAACTGGATGGGGCACATAAGAACTCTGATCTTATAAGTGATAACATACTCTGTATCAGAGTAGCCTTGACAGACTACCACCAGGCACATACATCACGTTACAGGAAACTGACCGTGGAAGGGGGTCTTCCTCTGACCTTGGTGGAGTGGGAGTACTCAATAACCAGGGTTTTGACGTAGACTCAAAAGTAGTTAGGAACATCAGTTCCAATTGGGCCTGGAATCCGGGATAATGAGTCAATGCAGCACAGGTCATGATGACAGATACATTTCTTAGTCATGCTCAGTACTTTGACTTGTCAAAGTACTCTGTAGTTATAGAAAGAACTACGTCGCCTAGAACATTAAGGTGGTAGATATAAAGGAACAGGCCAAACAGAGGCAATCAGTCAAGCCTACTCCTTGTTTGTCAAGTTGCACCAATGAGGTTATACAGAAGAGAAGGTCATCAGAGGAATATGGGCCTTCTGGCATTTAAGAACATATCTGTTAAAATGATCAGGACGGTTGGTCTGTGACTATCGAAGCTCAAAACTGAGCAATTTTAAGGAGGTGTCTGTCTGTTCATTGAAATTTGAGAGTGGGTTCTTTGTTATGAAAACCACTTTCAATTTCCTGTACAGTAGTACCTCGAGATACGAAAGGCTCAACTTACGAAAAATCCAAGTTACGAAAGCCAATACGAAAAATTTTACTGCTCTACATACGAAAAGTTTTCAAGATACGAAAGGTTGTTGCTATAAAGTCCCGAGATTTGCCCGGACCACCGAGAACAATTTTAAAACTCCCGCGCCGCCAACTGAGTAAACTCGCCACCATCCTCCCGCTCTCCCATTGGTTCCTGATCCTAGTCACCCCATGAGGTCCTGCTCTCCTATTGGTCAGCATCTACCCCTTGTGCTTTAAGTATTCTATTGGTAAAAGGTTGCTGTAAATTGAAAAACTTAGTATTCATGCAATACATTTAATAACAAAAGAACATTAGATAAAGATAAAATAAAGAATAGAAATGAATGGTTATTATACTGTTTGGTAGTTTCAGTAGTTGAAGAGAGATAATGAAAATTTATGGCTTACTGTGTAAAAGTGATTGCTTGGCGATCGTTCGATACTCGTAAGTGCTGGATGTAAACAGACGTTTGGAAGTTTTTTTTGTTTGTTTGTTTATTATAGTTAATGGTTACTTAATAATTATTTGAAATGAGTACATGCAATACATTTAATAAAAAAAATTGAATTAGATATCATAAAATATAAAATAAATCAGACTGCCAACAAATACGCATTTTTTAGAATTCTTCTTCTGTTTTATTATTACGTTACGTATACGTATTGCGTATGTTTCATTATAGCTGTCAGTAACTCGGTATCTCCGTTAGGTAAAGATAGAATAAAGAATAGTAATGAATGGTTATTATACTGTTTGGTGGTTTCATTAGTTGAAGAGAGATACTAATGACAATTTATGGCTTACTGTGTGCTAGGAAAAATGATTGCTTGGCGCTCGTTCGATACTCGTAAGACGGGTAAGAGCTGAGAATGTAAACAATCGATTGGAAGGTTTGTTTTTTGTTTGTTTGTGTATTATAGTTAATGATTAATTAATAATTATTTGAAATGAGTACATACTGATTATTTATACATTTTATTGGCATATTCTAAGCTTTTAGCTCTTAGGTTTAGATGTCAGAATCATAGACTAGGCTACAGTAGCAACCGCTAACATAGGCTAGGCTTATTGCTAAGGGTCATATGCTAAAGTCCTAATATATGCAGTAAAAATGGGGTTGAACATTACATGCAGTTGAATATTACTCAAGTATGTACAGTATTTTGCCTTTTTGGAGTCATATTTCTTCTGTCGTAACCCTAGAACATGTGTTTTAGGCCTGGAAATATAATTTACTGGGGTGTTTTTGGAGGGCTTGGAACGGATTAGCCATTTTACATGTAAAATGTGTTCCAAGATACGAAAAACTCTTGATACGAAGGCCGTCTCGGAACGGATTAATTTCGTATCTCGAGGTACCACTGTATATATATAAGATTGCCCAGAGGTCCTTGGACACAATTTCCTTGGGTCCTTTGGTGGCTGCTCAACAAATGGTGTAACTCATCCAGTACCCCTGGCGGGTCAGTTGGTATCTTGTCTAAGATGATGGTATGAGTGTAAAATGGAGGATTTAACTGGCCTCTTTCCTTTTCAAGAGAGTACCATCATAAGCTGGAACAGACAAGGTACAGGTGAGTGAAGTAACCATACTGTTAGGGTTAGTATCAGTAAGATACCTGTCAGTAGCAGGACATTCCTCTCTTTAGCAAAGGGGAGAGGAATGATAACAAACCTACATGAGTGGATGAATTGGTTTGTTAGGGGAACAGATCTTTTTATCTTCCTTGGACGCTATGAACTATGACATTGTGTAAAAACCCAGAAGTCTGACTCTATGATATTCATATATGTCTTAGATGCGGAAATACTGGTCAGTTGTTTCATGAATTCTAGTATTCAGAAAACTGATCAAAGGTGGCAAACTCCCAGTTGGTTACTAGTACTTACCTCCCACCAAGAGTAAGTCTATCCTAATGTCAAGACCGAAGTTTTGTTTCGTATATGAACAAATGACAAATTTGTAACTAATTTGTATTTTTCATAACTTACAAACCTGAGGTCTTAACATACAAAGGCCCACCTCTAACCACCCCTCTATCAACTAACCTGGGTTGGAAGAATAACTAATGGGGTGACGAGTTAATGAGGGGTATGTGGGTGGCTCCACATTGACTCATGACCAAGCACAGATGCCAATAGTCCCTTGCGTGCACAATTATTTTAAACTTTACCAGTTTCCAGCTGGTGCTGAGTATTTATCCTAATGTTAAGACCTCAGGTTTGTAAGTTATGAAAAATGCAAATTAGTTAAATATTTGTCATTTATTGTGAGTATTGATACCAGTAAGAAATAATCAGACAAATTGTAGCATGTCTCGTGTAACTATTAATCCTTTCCCTTTTATGAATAAATCTTTGGATAATCAATTTTGGTGTAGCTGTGCTGCTTTGGAAACATTGTGAATTCAGTAGTACAGTACAATAAATGGGAAATACCATATATGCCACATATGACATAATGTTATACGTAGTAAGAGATATTTATTAATGTTTACTTTGTGTGATGTTATGAAGAATTATTTTTAAAGTTTTGTATTTTCATTTTATTCTAGGCATATGTGACAATTTGTGATCTGCTCATTATCTTCAGTCGTCAACTTGTTGGCACCAATCCAACTCTTACTTCCTTGTTGTATGAACCAGATCGAGCCTTGCAACATCTGCTAAATCATTTCATCCAGACATACGTTTTTATTGATGATGATGATGGTATGTATGTTTTTAGCCTCTTAATTTTTCACTCCAGGTAATGGTTTGCACACTATAGATATTGCTTGCAGGTAGCCAAATGATAAGTTGTGAGACTGATGGTGAAGGTAGAATGCCAAAGTAAAGGTCCGCATGTATTCAAGGCAGCTTTGTAAACTGTATTCCATTTTAGTTATTTTATTTCATTGATATCATTGCCCTTTTCCTTTATAATTATTGTTCTTTTCTCATGCCTTGACTTCTACTTTTGTCTTTTCATAGTCATTCCTTAATTATCCAATCAATTATTTTGTCACATTTTTATAAAACCTCAGAGTACTATTGGACTGAAGAATATTATATTTAATCAGTTAATTTATTACACAATATTTGCTATGGGATTAGACACTTTTTAATGTACTATCTCTGTAGACAGTTACACCTGTCTGGGATTGGGCCAATGCTATGAAATTCTTGGTTATTTCTTTGTCATGCTTATTTCCAGTGTTTGCATCTCTTCAAAAGAATTGAACATCACAACATCCCATCTAGCATGTAGAGCAAAAGACCAAAATTAATTCCTTGTAGCTAAAGAGCAGAATTTTTGCATGCAAAATTCCATTTTTGAGAAGCGTTCTGTACCAAAGCTAATGGAATGTCACTTACCCTGTTTAGATGATGACAAGTGATCCTTTCTTAGCTGTGGTGGGAGGCCTGTTTTCAGCTTCCCTGTTTGCTAGTGATTGTCTTTGGTCTTCATTTTGAGATCAATCATTGAACTGCTAACTAGCCTGAAAATGGCTCCTGATTGAAATGCTGGCGTACGTTTTTATATCAGATCTTATGATTAAAGTTCTAATAGGGAACCAACTCTGGATTCATAATTACAAATGATCTACAGTATTATAAGGAATGTAAAGAAGTTAAAAAGAAAACATGAAGGTGCTAGGATACATTAAATGGCAATATGAGTAAGCAGTTGCAATTATGGGCGCTGTCCCAGAGGAAGGACATAAAAAGATTAACAATACCATTAAAGATATGAGCAACCAAATCTTCTGTTATTCAGACTTTTTGGATAACTAGGGAGGTTAGAAAGCCTCAATTTGTACTGTTTAGAAAAGCATTGGGTAATAGAAACATTTAGGATTCTCAGAGCTATAATACACGACCTCAGCCAGTACCAAACTAGATCCAGTGGGTAGAAACTGGACGAATAATGGTTCAACAGTAGCCATTAGTGGAGAGGCCTCTATCCTTGTAGATGGCTCTCTAGTAGTTTTCTATTTTATTTTGTTGCAGAGGAACAAGATGAACATGTAAAGATTGAGGAATTGCATAAACGACGTAATTTTCTTGCCACCTTTTGCAAGCTGATTGTATATAATGTGTTACCAACAAAAGTTGCTGCTGATGTATTCAAGCATTATGTCAGGGTAAGTACTGCATATATTTTAGTATAATAGTGGAAAAGATTGAAGAATGGGAGTTTATATTATTGGTAAATCTTATAGCTCTGTTATGAAATATGGAGTATATCGCAAATATTTTGGGAAATAAAAGTTATTGTAGAAAGCCATTTCAAAACAAATCTACCAAGTATCACCTCATATCTTATTTGAAAGAACATTAAACAGAAATTTGAATAATGCCTTATTTACTGAAGTTTTCATGTGCATAATTGATTTACTTTTTTTCTTCTGATTTTTTCAAGTATTATGATGATTATGGAGATATAATCAAGGCAACACTAGGAAAAGCCCGAGAGATAAACAAGGTCAATTCTGCCCGTACGATGGCTCTAGCATTGACGATGATTTTCAGAGAATTGCAGAAAGACAATGTCAGGATTAACCGCCAGAGTGTTGACTTCATCAGCCTGAAAGTGAGTTATGGAATTAGTTTTTTGTTATTTTGTTTCCCTATTTTAAAGCCATAAACGTCATTGAAAGTGCACTTTGACAAAAGTTTAGTCTGGAAAGAGGTTAGTGCTCATATATTTAAATTATGTCTGCATGAATACAGGCTAGTTTTGAATATATTTTGTGTTTGCAAGTGCAGTTAGTACACAGTTCAAAATTTGAGGTACTTCACATGGGTAGTACCTTTGGGTTTGGTTAATTGTATAAAAGCTAAATTTCGATGGGTGGTTTTTTCTTTATCTGTTGATTTCATGAAGCACTGAATGTGGTTGATTTCTTACTTTCAGGAATTGGCTAAGCGTTTCGCACTTTCCTTTGGCCTTGATGCAGTGAAGAATCGTGAGGCCATCACAGCCCTACATCGGGAGGGGATATTATTTGCTGTCAATCCATTAGAAAATCCTGTAGATCCAACTGGCCCTCCTCCCAACTTGGCATTCTTGGAGATATTGACTGAGTTCACAAACAAACTCCTAAAGCAAGATAAGAGAGTTGTGTAAGTTACTCTTCGGTTTGTTTCATCACAAGCTTGTTATATATAATGAGGCTTCTTGTGCATAGGAAATTGACTTGCATTCCTCTTGAATTGGGTGTCAGCCAGTAGTACCACACATCTTTGGGTAAATCCCAGGGTCTTGGGGAGCTACAAATGTCTGTGTGTGTTTGTGTGTTAGTTCAAGTGTTCAATATGTATCGTGAAATTTCCCGATCATAACTAAATTTAGTCTTTTTCTTAGAGAACCACCATTCTTTTTGCTTTTCGTTAGTTTTCTTTGTAATATTTGTGTGGTATCTCAAAGTTGTTTGTGATATTTACGTGGTTTTCTGATTATATAGAAGGGTATACAACAACTAGATTGGATTGCTTTCCTCTCTGATGTGGCATTGATTGTTTTACAAGTTGACAGTGTCACCTCAGTTGCCTCCCCACATTGCAAATGTGATGTATCCATCATTCTGAAAGGGGTATCTGGTCGTTCTTGCGTAAAATATATACCATCTTATGTTTTTTATACAAATTTTATCAAAATTTCTACCTTGTGTTCTGGCAATTGAAAGTCTGTTACCCAGCAACAAAGGCTGTTTGGTTTTGCTCTCCTGGACATTTCAGATATGCCTCAGTGATTATGTGGTTGGATTTTAAATGTCAACACTAGCCAAATAAACATTACATTACCAGATATCCCAGACCACCTATGCTGTTACATCTTTGAGAAGCATGACTCACACACAAACAGCAAAAACTCATTGAAACCCTGCAAGAAATAAATGCGGGCAAACTAAACCGGCTTTACAGTGGAGTAAAAAACTAGTCTACTCTTATTCAACTGGCGTGGTCACAGGTTGCTGAGGGGTATGTGGGTGGTCCTACAAAACTCATGACCAAGCACAGACGCCACTAGTCCATTGCTTACACAATTTTGTTAACTTTACTGGTTTCCAGCTGGCGCTAGAAGATTTATCCTAATGTTAAGACTGAGGGTTCATTAGTTAAGAAAAATAACAAATTGATTAAAAAAATTGTCATATTAAACACAACATGAATTACATGATATTTAGCAAAATATTTCTAAACAGGAAAGGTAACTACCAAAGGCATACAACATTAATTAGCATGAGTAAAATGGAAGGGTATGTCTTAACGTAACATAGGAGGTTGATCTGACCTGTTTATTATAGAGGATCCCCCTCAACCCCTCTTCAATGTAGCCTAGACCTAGGTCTGGAAATCAGGGTTAGTACAGGGTTGTAGACTAATTTAACCAAACCTACAATGCCAGATTATACTTGTGCAGGCTCCACTGTCTTCTTCCTAGCTTAAACCCATTTTTATATGGGGTCGCCATTGCGAATGAGTCGTCTCCATCGATTTCAGTCCTGTGCCTCGTTCTCATTTATACCTTTCAATTCCATATCTTCCCCTACATAATCACGCCATCTCTTTTTTGGTCTTCCCTTCTTCCTTCTACCCTGCACTTCCATTTCCATCGTATATCTTCTAACATGACGTTCCTCCCTTCGTAACAGGTGTCCATACCATCGAAGCCTTCCTTCCTGTATTTTCTTCGATATTTCAGCTACCTTTGTCGATCCTCTTATATACTCATTTCTAATCCTATCTTCCCTTGTTACTCCCGACATCCATCTCAACATTCTCATTTCTGCTACATCCTTCTTCTTCTCCTCTGTTTTCCTCATACTTGCTGTTTCTGTTCCATATAACATTGCTGGTCTGACCACTGTCCTATGGAACTTTCCTTTCAATTTCAGAGGGACTTTCTTGTCACAGAGGACCCCTGATGCAGACCTCCAGTTATTCCATCCTGCCTGAATTCTGTGTCTCACCTCTTGGTCCATGCTTCCACTATCCTCTAATACGGACCCTAAGTACTTGAACTTTTGTACTTTCTTTATTTCTTCCCCACCCAATCTTATGCTACTTCCACTGTCCTCAGTAATACTGGAACACATATATTCGGTTTTTGATCTGCTTATTCTCATTCCTCTCTCCTCAAGTGCTGCTCTCCACCTCTCCAACCTCCCCTCCAACTCCTCCCTCCCCTCTGAATACAACACAATGTCATCCACGTATAATATGCACCATGGCACTGCTTCTCTAACATCCCTGGTATTTACATCCATCACGATGTTGAAGATGAATGGGCTAAGTGCTGACCCCCGGTGTAATCCAACTCCCCTATCAAATCCATCCGTCTCTCCAACACTACTCCTCACTCTAGTATACACATTCCTGTACATCTCCTGAATAATTCTGACATACTTTTCCAGCACCATCTCCCTCAAACATCTCCATATTTCTTGCCTTGGCACTCTGTCATAGGCCTTTTCAAGGTCTATGAATACCAGATGCAGGTCTCGTTTTTTCTCTGAATTTCTCCATTAGCTGCCTTATGCAAAATATTCCATCCGTTGTGCCGTTTCCCTTCATAAATCCTAACTGTTCCTTCCCTATTCTAACTTCCTCTCTCAGCCTGCTATCTATTATTCTTTCCAAACTCTTCAATGTGTGAAACATTAGTTTTATACCTCTATAATTACTGCATTCCTGGACATCACCTTTACCTTTAAATATAGGTATCAACATACTTTCCCACCATTCTTCTGGTATCTTTTCCTGTTCGAATATTTTTACCATCAGATCATACAAGATGTCTACCCCTTCCTCTCCTAAGGCTTTCCAAACTTCGACTGGGATTAAGTCAGGTCCTGTTGCCTTCCCATTCCTCATTCTTTTTAAGGCTCGTATCACTTCATCCCTAGATATCCCCATTACCATTCCCATGTTTACTTGTCCATCCTCTCTTACAAGTCTTTCATTTTCTTCATTTAGCAGTTGTTCGAAATACTCTTTCCATCTTTTCAGGATGTCTTCTTCCTTTTTTATGACCGTACCATTCCTATCTTTCATTTGCTTAATATGGGTGATGTCCTTTGTTCTTTTATTTCGTACTTTTGACAGTTTGAGCATCCTAGTCAACCCTTCCTTGGTTTCCAGTTCATTATAAACCTCTTCATATGCCCTTACCTTAGCTTGAGCTACCACCCTTTTTACTTCTTTGTTTCTATCTCTTAATCTTTCTCTGTCCTCCTCCAGCTGTGACTCTTCAACTCTCTTCTTTGCCTCCCTTTTACCCTTACACTTCCCCCACCTCTTCTCCCCACCACCAGCTCTCCTTTTCCTCCCATACTATTCCAGATGTTTCCCCTAGTATCTCCTTTCCATGTCTTTTAATCACTGATGCATTATGCCCCCACCATTCTCCCAGATCAACCTCTCCCAGCACTCTTCTCCAGAACTCTCTCTTCTTATCATTATCCCTCTCTAACAATTTATACCACTTGATTTTCTTTACCCCATTCGTTTTCTTTTCTCTTTTCATCTTTAAATCCATACAAAGGAGCCTATGTTGGGGGGCCACGTGGTCACTGTACTTACTCAAACTACCATACTTTCGTACCTTTATTTTGTAAGATGGGTCCTGTTTGCATAATCTAGTATTGCTTTCAGAAGTTGTACTTCTAAAATGGTATTGATGAAAGAACTCACAATTCATTCATTAGATCTATAAAGCTTACCTTGCAGAGTTTTGAGGTTTGTTTAAAATAATATTTTATATTTATAACTGGTTTATATGTAATAAAGGGTCAGCAAAGAACCATATGTTAAATTTTGTAAAAACATGTAACTATCATATTAGAAACATTGCATGTATTAGAAAACACCTAAATTAAGATACTCTGAAAATAGCAATTTGCAATTTGCAGACAAATACTTTCGAGGCTTGACTTCTCAATGTTATATACTATGGTCTCCCCAACTACCTACTAAGAAACTTGCAAGAAGTACAAAATAGAGCTGCCAGATTAATAAATGACCTTTTTTCCTGTGCTAGAATAACTTCAGCACTAATTGAGCCTCATTGACTCCCAGTAAAAGCAAGAATAGAATATAAAATACTTCTTATAGTGTTTGAAGCGCTAAAATATGGTGAACCAACATACCTGAAAAAGTGCTTAATCTTCTTTAGATGTATATTTAATCAGACATGCAAGTAAAACATGTAGGCTATTTGAACCTAGAACAAATTGTAAGTCAGGCAAGAGAGCATTTGTACATTGTGCACCAAGACTATACAGCAAATACCTCCCAAAGTGAAGATCATACAGGAAGAAAGCAAATTTAGAAAAGAACCAGACTCCTATTCTGCAGGATCTATGATACTGACAATAAAAACACTGAAAGACAATTATAAGATATAAGAAGCACCTTATTTTGAAAACGTACAGGGACCTGCCAGAGAGGGAATCATCTCTGAGGAGGGCTATGCATAAAACCAAGCAAAGTGAACATCATGTAGAGCATAATTCACTTGGTTGAAAATTTTTGTTTAATGTACACTCGGCAAGGAAAGTTAAGATACAGTTTTTTTAAATCATCAGACATATATTGTTCAATAATGCCACACCTGGCAACTCTTGAAAGGGGGCGGAGCTTCAAAATCATAGCGTTTGTTGCTTTCTAGATTTGCATCAACTTTGCACCATAAAGATTCTGTTGAGGTCCTATAATCATTTATACTTGAATGTAGAAACAGGCTCTATATTATTCGTTAATGTTGGTTTGGTAATGTCAGTTCGGGGTAGAATATTGATCATCCTTTTTTAAAACCTACTGTGAAACCTTATTTATAAGTAATGATTGACACTAAACTGACATAAAATTCATACGTAATTAAAGACGGATCTTAAACAGTGAGAGAAAGGGTTTTAAAATTTGGGCAGTACCTGTGGAAATCGTGAGGAACAATACAGTGAAGAATGAAATATTATGACGATAATGAGAGAGCGCGCAAGCATAGGCCTAGCGAATGAGATACTTAATTCATTATATTTACTTTGAGAGATTAAGTGATAATATTTTTTCAAATGTTTCAAAAGTGGAGAGAGAGAGATGAGACGAGAGAGAGAGAGAGAGAGAGAGAGAGAGAACTCGCGCGCAAGCATAGGCCTATCTATAGAGATACTTAATTCATTATATTTACTTTGAGAGATTGAGTGATAATATTAATTTCAAATTTTTTTAAAAGTGGAGAGATAGAGAGAGCGAGAGGAGAGAGAAGAGAGAGAGAGAGAGAGAGAGAGAGAGAGAGAGAGAACATCGCGCGCAAGCATAGGGCCTAATCTATAGAGATACTTAATTCATTATTTGTTCCGATACGTAATACAAACCCTCGGTCCTTTAACAATAGGAAGTAGCTAGCGGCAGCTGGAACGGTCGTAAGCTTCGAACAAGGGGAGAACGGTAGTTAACTGCTTGTCCGATCGTCGCGCGCCGCGCGACTGGGAGGTAAACAAATCACTTTTTGCTTTCGGCCGCGGGTGTGAAGGACGTGTTCGTCATCGCTCTCTGCCCGCTTCATCGTCGTATGCTTTGTTTATATTGTGTTTTCTACTAATGGTTTGTTTGACTTGAAAATGAAACTGTAAGTACACTGTTTTCATTTTCATTACTTAATTATGAACCCTTGAATTATGTCTCGGTGCCGAGGGCGGGCGCGCTCGCGCCGAGTCATGTATTTGGGCGAAGGGTGTAATTGAAAAATGTAAGTACTTTTTTCATTATATTTTTGCCCGGTGCGTTCGTTACCGAGAGTGTGACTGCGCTCGGCACGAACTTTTAATTTTGTATAATGAATGCAATGAAAGTGGATTCGCAATTGCAATATTCTTTTCATTTTCATTTATTGATTGCATGAATTTAATCTGGATCAATTTTCGTTCTTACCCGGGAATTGATCCTTACGATTTTTATGTGAAATGAAATCGCAAGTGCAGTATTCTGTTTCATTTTCATATATATTTTATGATAGCATCATATTATTAGATCAAGTTTCCGTTCTTACCCGGGAATTGATCTTTTCTCCTTTAAGTTCTATGAAGTGAATCGCAAGGGCAGTATTCTGTTTCATTTTCATATTACTTTTCACTGCTGTGCGGGGGTGGGGGAAGCGAAGGTCTGCCAGGAAGTCGTCGGAAAGCTCTCCCGCGACTCCCTTATTAGCCGATTCTTCGTCTTCCTTCCTGCCCCCCGCTCAGCTTCTTCATTGTATTTTGTATTTGGGGTCTTCCTTGCGTTCGGGGTGGGGCATGTCTTCCCCCCGTGCGTGAGGGAACCCCTCTTACTAATCAATCTATGTTACCGCAGGTGCTACATCCGTGGGAGACGACCTTGGATGTAGATGTAAATCCTCACGAGTTTTACTCGTTGTCGGGGGCGAGAGTGCTCCCGCAACGAGCCCTGTGTAACGTGTATGCATTCGTCAGAGGCGCAGTGGGTGCTGTACGAGGACACAAGAAGTCATCGGAAAGTCCAGTGACTCCTTTGGTAACGGACGTCCAGTTGTACTCGGGGTCTTCCGTCCGCTCTGGGTGGGGTTCTCTCCCCCCAGGCGCGAGGAAGCCCCTCTAACTAACCCGACTGTTGCTTCCGCAGGTTTGCCATCAGCGAGGACGACCTGGAACAGGTGTGGGAGTCGCTGGGACTGCAGGGGTTGATTCAGCGGTTGGCGGGTCGGCAGTGGTCACCTCATGATACGGTAACCACTACAACAACCACAATCTCGACACCAGCATATGAGATGTCACCGCACCTGGTGTTACACACCACATGTCATGTCGGTAACACACGGCTGCAATCCAGAACAAATTCCTGCCGTGCCAATCAGGACGGTGCCACCGCCACCTGGGTTCTTTGTATTGCCGACCCCGGACTGCCGCTGGCCAAAGAGTACCCCCCTGGACCTGCCGCCAGTGCCGAGGATGACGGTAGCTGCCGACAGGACGCCTGTCTCTCCTGTGGTACCTGCAGTGCCTGCCGTACCTGTTGCTGTCCCAGCCCTCTCAATTCCCTTTCAGATCAGGTGCCTGCTGCTCATTCACTTTCAGATGTTCCTGCTGTTCCTGGACCTGTTCCTGTTGTTCCTGCTGTTGGTGATGCTGTCACAGTCTCAGGTCTTTCGGACAGGTGCAGTCGGGCCCTGTTGCTTCGGCAACTGCCCCGGCTCCCTCCTGGATGGAAGACCTGACGTCTGTCCTGCGGAGCCTGGCGAAGAAGAAGAGAAGGAAGGAAGGTGTCGTCGTCGTCTTCTTCGTCGTCCGCTGGCCCCTCTCCTTCCCCTTCGACTTCTAAGGCCAAACAGCCGAAGAAGAAGAAGGTTGCCTCCTTCCCCCCTAAGAAGACTCCTTCGGGATCTTCTAAGGGCCCGGCTCGCTCAGGCGAGCTGGGGAGCTCTTCTGCTGGTCCTCCTGTTCCTTCGGGAACGGGGCCCGTCGCTTCTTCTGCAAAGAAGAAGTCGACGGGGACCAGAGGGCACCAGCCTCGGCTGGTGCGTCCTCACCTGGTGCTAGCGGGTTCTGCCGCTAAACCAGGTTCGTCTCGGCCGCTTCTCGTTCGCGAGAAGCACCGAGTGGACGCTCTTCCAAGAAGACCGTCCAGCCAAAGTTTTGACGCCCGAGCTCGCTCGCCGTCAAGACAGCGGCGCGGAGCAGAAGACTGGCGAGAGTCGTGCACACAACTCTCGCCAGGCCAGTGGACGCTCTCGCAGCGATCAACTGGCTGCTCGGGCTAACGTGACGGTCGCTGAACAGCCACGGTTGAGGCGAGGAAGGAGTCCCCGCGGCCGCCGGTAACCAGCCACGGCTGGTACCAGCGACTTGACGCGGCGAGAGGACGCTGGCCGGTCTCGACGCGACACAGAGCCTAGCAGGTCACCCGTCCGCCGCTCCCGCCCGATGGACCGGGCGGAGACTGTGACCAGCGGCAGCTCGCCTGACGCTAGAGATCGGTCTCGACGTTCTCAGCCGAGCCAATCGCCCCAGGCGAGCGGTAAGGCTAGGCCTGCTGCTCGACCGTCACCGCGGGTTGACGATCAGCAGCAGCCCTCCACGCACGCTGGTCCTGCCAGCGAGCGAGAGCGTCAGGTCGGCCTCTCCCATAACGGGTTGAGGCGAGGAAGGGGTCCCCGCGGCCGTCCGGGGTACCAGCCACGGCTGGTACCAGCGGCTCGACGCGCCGAGAGGACGCTCGCCGGTCTCACCGTGACAGCGAGCCTAGCATGGTCACCTGACGCCGCTCCCATCGGGACCGGGCGGAGACGGTAACCAGCAACAGCTCGCCTGACGCTAGAGATCAGCGTCGACGTTCTCAGCCAAGCCTCTCGCCTCAGGCGAGCGGCAAGGCTAGGCATGCTGCTCGATCGCCACCGCGGGTTGACGATCGGCAGCAGCCCTCCAAGCACGCTGGTCCTGCCAGCGAGCTAGGGGGGAGCGTCAGGTCTGCCTCTCCTGTACCTTCAACCTCCTCGGGCTACGCCGGGAGGAGCGAGGTACCTATGAGTGATCGCGAGAGGTGCGCCGCTCGCGACCCCGCTATGAGCCGTATGGACCAGGCACGGTTCTAGGACCGACCAGGACATACGCGCAATTAGCTGAGGCGACCGTCAGGGGTCTGCCGCTCTTCTTCTTCTGAAGGAGGAGTATCTAGGGATCTATTCTTGTTGGAGGGACTGGACGGTCCCCTACTCCGCAAGACGCGGTTACTCCCGAGATAACAGAGGAATTTGCAGAAGTCATTAAGCTGATTCGTTCAGCATAATGACCCATGCGGAAGGATTGCCGTCTCCCAACCAGCAGAGCCCACGTCTCTGCTCGAGTCGTTTTGGGGCCCGAGAGGGAACCCAAACCGACGGTGGGTCTGCCGCGATCGGAGCGTTGCCGATTCTGTCTCGAACCCAGTGTCTCTCGTCTCCGGGCAAGAAGGCTCTCAAATCAAGTTTCTGGCCGGTCGATCAAGCTACTTCCACCTCCTCTACTGCGACAGCGGCGTTTTCTACGTGTCTTCGGACACCGTATTTAAATACTCCTTCGGTCCTCCTGAGAGGTTTCGACCTCGACGAGGACTGGAATGAGTCGTAGGACGGTTCGGCTCTCTCCTGTCAGGTGTCGATCAGCCCCACCCAGACGACGTTCACAGTGGCGGCAGACCCTTACCTACAGTGAGAGTTCGTAACCCTCCGCGGGAAAACGTTTTTCTCCTGACGATACGTTTTTCCCAGACTCTGATGAGGCCATCGCCGCAAGGCGATGGCTGCTCCTACTCTTCTCCAACTGCTAGTTTCCACTGGGAAGGCGAGCGAGTATCCAATTCCTTCCCCATTCCTCTCTCCTTACGGCTACGAGGGAAAGGGGAAGGAATCCTACAGAGAATTTCTTGTAGGATCCCACGTTCGGGACTGCGCTACCGGGGGGGACCTTCGGGTCCTACCTGACGTAAGCCCCGGTCGTTGAGGAGGAATCCTGCTCCATTCTCGATTTCTACGGGAATCGAGAGGACCACCAGCCGATATCGTTTGACGAATTCGGTGGGGGTTTCGCAGACTGCTTAGAATTCTAACGGAATTTTCTAGCGCATTCAGAGTGTTCGAGTTTTTTACGATCTTCAAAACCACTTACGCGAGACCACGGTCCAAGTGAGCGAGACGAGAATCCCCGATATGTTACACGATAATCGGGAACCTCGCCTATGCTCGAATTCCTGGAATTTCTAGCATGGTGAAGAAGACTGCTGCTGAAAGAAACTATTTCACAGTAGGCGACCAACCTGGAATAGAGGAGATCGGACGGGAATATCCAGTTTGGCTTGAACTATCGTCTTAGTATTCTGTTCACCATTGAAGCTTTCCTTCGAGGAAGACTTCTCCTTCACTCTCTTTAATAGAGAACGAAGGTGGTCGATCTCCAATCCTTATTTTGTTTTCTTGAAGGAAAGAATTTAGGATGGAGATCGTTGTTCAGAATCCTACAAATATACTACGTATATTAACCTCGCGACATGATTCTGCTAAGCAGTTGAATTGTCCGAGGGGGCTAGGCGCATATCCTAGTATTCTACGGATTGCGACTTAGCACGAGAAGTATTCTAATTGAACTGCAACTCGGGGTTGCCTGCAACCTCCAGGAGTTTTGTTTTCAGTTTCAATTTTATATACTTATGGTTTGTCACGCAACACCATTTCAACTTTTATATTTACCGAAATTCGTTTCGCCTAAATATAATTGCCCGAGCATATCTTTTATGCTCGGTAGTTCTAGCCGAACGCATTCCTTCGTGGAATAATGGATTACCTGGCAACTCAGGATGACGAGTCAGCAGGCCTCAACCACTGCGTATTGAACTGCCTCATAGCAGCTCAGTATCAGCTGGGCCTCCGAGATTCCACGGTCATGTATGTCTCTCTCTCCCCTGCTTGATTGACTACCGAACCGTATCTCTGCCTAACAATCATGGACTTAGGTCTCTGATTAACGGGGATTCTCGCAATAATGAAGGACCATCTACTGCGGTGACGCTAGATTCCATCGCCTTCGACATTGCGAGAATTTTCAACAGAGATATCTCTTGGACTCTTTCATCTTTCTGTTTACCGCACGGTAACAGAAGTCTGTACAAGTCTCCCCGCTGCATCGCACTGCGATAATGCGAATGATTTTGCAGACATCTGAGTTTGTCTTCAAAATATCTCGTATTCGTAGGTGTACAATTGTTCATTGTTCAACCCGAATTACGAGATGTGTCAGAAGACATCGCCTACTCTCCGACCTGACAGCTCTACTTCCAAATGTTCAGCCCATGAGAAGCAGTTCTTCAGGCGGCTTTCACCTGTGTTTTCATTACCGAAGAACGCCCCGCTTTCATTGCAACTACGACTTCTCACCGGACAGCAATATGAAATAGCGGTTAGCGTTTTCAGTCATTTGTAAGCACAGGTTATGAATCTTGAGATCCTTCTCTCGATTCATATGTGAAGACGTAGGTTGCATTCAAATATCTCCCTCCTTCGTCTTCAACGGTACATAGTGTTGTTTCTCCTTAGCTGAGATTCAACAAACATGAGATGTTTTACCTTCAGGGACCTCGGTCTCTAGAAGGCAATTAACTTTCGCCTGTTGGGTACATGCCTTAAGAGAATCATCACCTCGCTGTCCGGCATTGGTGACAAACAAATACATCATTTGTTTGGTCTCTCGGCATAACCCTTTAAAGGCGAAGGTCACGTGACTTACTCTGATGCTTTGACAACTTGCCTCCTACCGAACGCAGTCAGTCGGCAGCTGTCAGAGCGGCCGAGTCAGTTACGAATTACGCTGTTGACTTAGTTCGGTTGTTACACAGCAACCATTACTTCGTTTTAATAGCTTGTCACAGTACCCATACCATTGACACCCACCATGGAGTGTCGGTGTCCTATCCACTACCGAGAACTTCGCTGCATGGGGATAGAGGATGCGCAGAGACTTCGTTGCTAAACGGACAGACCAGTATGGGTACTGGACATCACCGAAGTAGAGAAGAGGGATAGGTCATGCGACTATTTCCTTCTTTTCCTCTGAGGAACTGCATGACTTCTCCTGCGAAGTCAAGCACCCAGGGGATGGGGTGGGGATCCGTGACGCTCGATTTCGTACCGAAACTTCGTAGCGAAGACTCAGAACCCTTCGGTCCCTGACGATTGGTTCGAGCCGTTCCACAATCCCCTCCCTACAATGGACT
Organism: Macrobrachium nipponense; assembly: GCF_015104395.2. Classification (NCBI taxonomy): domain Eukaryota; kingdom Metazoa; phylum Arthropoda; class Malacostraca; order Decapoda; family Palaemonidae; genus Macrobrachium; species Macrobrachium nipponense. Next base: position 28,337,965 of record NC_061093.1, on the reverse strand, counting down.
TCACCGCCTTCGATGCGAAGGAGATGCTGCCTTGTCCACAAGAACTTCTCCTTGGCGCAGGTACTGAAGGCAGGGGTCTGGTCCAACCAGACCACAGGCCCTTCCTTCTACCTTCGGGATATTGCCCACAGGTCCTTGGATCTTTTCCTTGGGAGCCCGTGGTGGCTGCTCAACACGTTGTGTAGCGAACCCAGACCCTCGCAGGCTGAACAGCATCGAGTCCTGGTGTGACCGTAAGAATGGATGAGAGTGTGACTGGCTCCTCTTCCCATCTTTTTCTTCCCCTCTACCTGTGGTTAGAGGGACACGGTCGTCACCCTGCTGGATAAGGACAAGATGCAGGTGAGCTACTCAACAGAGCCCCATCCTATCCCTTTCACTAGGGATAGGAGCGTATATCCACCACTTCCTCCAACAAGGGGGAGGAAGTGGATGCCAGCTTGAGACAACCCATACTTTATGTTGCCTCTTGCAAACAGGAACAAGTTCTTGCTGCTGGTACGAAGAGATACGCTTGCCTCTCTCTTAGTACTCGGCCCAGAGGTCTGACCATTGATCCTGCGGTGCCCACACCCCCCGATCAATCGGACAGAGGCTTGGATCCTCCCTCGCTCTTACGACCAGGGAGGCATTCCAGGGATGGACGAACACCAGTCTGTTCATCAAAAAAGACCAGATTCCTCCCACAAGAAGTGAGTCTTCCTATTGTTAAAGGACCGAGGGTTTGTATTACGTATCGGAACAAATGACAATTTGTCGAAATTGCATTTTTCCTAACTATACAAACCTGAGGTCCTTTAACATACAGTCCTCCTCATGCCACCCTCACTCTGCGTATTTTGCATGGGCCAAAAGCAAAAGTGATTTGTTTACCTCCCAGTCGCGCGGCGCGCACGATCGGACAAGCAGTTAACTACCGTTCTCCCTTGTTCGAAGCTTACGACCGTTCCAGCTGCCGCTAGCTACTTCCTATTGTTAAAGGACCTCAGGTTTGTATAGTTAGGAAAAATGCAATTTTCGACAAATTGTCATATTTACTTTGAGAGATTGAGTGATAATATTATTTCAAATGTGTTTTAAAAGTGGAGAGAGAGAGAGAGAGAGAGAGAGGAGCAAAATCTGCTCATGTGAAAGCTTAGGCCTATTTATAACTACTTAATTTCATTATATTTTCTTTGTGAGAGAGAGAGAGAGAGAGAGAGAGAGAGAGAGAGAGAGAGAGAGAGAGAGTTATAGTACTGGTGACGGACTTGTGACAGGGGAAAGGCAGAAGAAAATATAATGAATTAAGTATCCCTATCGATAGACCTATGCTTGCGCGATATGATATGACTGCCAAGATCGTGCTGCACTATGTTAGATAAAATTTGAAGGGTCATAATATTCAAGTTAATTCCCTAAGGAATTCATACCCTAATCTTGATTACAGTTGACAATTGCCGTAGCATTCAAAGATTGTAAAAAGACGAGGACAATTTTAGAAACGGTGCGGTCATTATTGCTCTCTTGATATATAGTCTTTACTTTTGAAAATCGGGTTTCATCCACAAATTCACGAAAAAAGCCGTGTTAAGTAAAAATATTTATTACCACAAATAACTAATTGCACAGGCAATTAAAGTTTTATATCGTGGGAGATCTTTCAGCCTCGCGGCCAAGAAATGTAGTCGTGTAGGGCTGTAGGCTACTACGAACTGCTTTGTAATGGGAGCATATAGCCAGAAAACCTTTGAGCTGACATGCTACTTTAACCTTGATTAAGATTTATGTTTAAAGACAGTAGCTTTGTAAACAGCAACTAGCATTCGATCCATGTCAACGTCAAAGTAATCAAAGTGTGAAATCCGTTATGTTAGCCAGTATCCAGTGACTTGCGCTTTCCCGCTCAAAGTTCTAGGGCTCCTCCTCACATCATAGAAAACGCTCTTGTGGATGCAACTAGATTTGCTAAACCTACCTTAGCCATCGCAACATTGAGTGCCATTGACGTCAGCTAACTTTAATCGCTTTGGAATACAAACATAAGTTTGTAGAAACTAAAATAATTGCATTCACCACTTACTATGATGCAATATCCCCCACCTATTTCACATGAAGGAAAACGAGTAAATATTGTCGTCGTGATACATAGTACTAAAATCATAAATTCATATTCTGTCTACCAGATCTCTATGAACGAATCCATCTGAGAAATTCCAATTACTTCGGACATATATCGTGTTTTTAAGTATCTGAACGGTTTTGTTTTGCAGTTTTAACATATATGATACAATTTGCAGTATATTTTCATATTCTAGAGTAAATTTAGCGATATTGTGTCTTTTCAGTAAAAACAAATGGGAAATTGGATGAACGAAAGCCAATGAAAACTGTATCTTCAGTTTTCTTGTCGAGTGTACTAGGAAACTAATTGTTAAGTTGTTTTAAATTTTCACATGAGTAAATATCTACATTCTTTTGTTATTATTATTTTTTTTTTTTTTACATTTTTAAATGAATATGATGGGAATTACAAGCAAATGCCACAGGCATCATCAGGGCACAAATGAAATACAGTTGGAAAGAAGGTAACAAGGTAAACACAAAGATCAAGAATACCAGATGGTTAACTCAAAAGGGTAAAAATCAAAGAAATAATCCATTTAACAGTTTACATCTCGATGCTCCTCCCTACCTTATCTGTATAGTTTGGTCAAGGTACAAAATCGATAAACCATACAGATATGGTAGGGAGGAGCATTGAAATGTAAACTTTGATTAAATGGTCAAAGCTTTTCATAATGGATTTAATTTGTATGCTGAAATGAGAGTTCAGTTTTATACATGTTTTTGGATTTTGTACTATTGCTAACCTTCCATATCTCATATGGTTAAATCTGTGGTTTTAGTTGAGTAGGCTCAGTTTTGTATAACTTATCTAAATGGCTTGTAAAAGTTCTTACACTTTGGTAGGAAACATTTCTAACGCAAATGTAAATTGAATAGTTTAAATTTGAAGTTTTATGAATAGAACTTACCTGGCAGTTATATATATATAGCTATAGTCTATCGGTTCGGCAGATTTTTCAAAACTCGCGGCAACCGCCGAGTGGTAGGTGTCCGGTTAGGTGTTAACAACCCTTACAGGGTGGTACTTGGAACCACTCCCATTTTCTATTCCTCAGATCATCTCTGCCGGTTGGACTGTCAACATCGTTGTTAGTCCTCCGTCGGGTTTTTCGCTCGCTTCCCTGTGTCGCTGTTTTTCTACTGAATTGGTGACGTATTCTGTGGATGGCAATCGCTTTGGCTTTATTTTGGTTTATTCTTGGGAAGTGCAACAGAAAGGATGGCACATCAACAAGAAAGAATTGATGGCCATCCTATTAGGTTTAAAAGCCTTCAAAGAGGTAGTCTCGGGGAAGGTAGTAGAGGTCAACTCGGACAACACCACAGCCCTGGCGTACATAAGAAAACAAGGAGGAACTCATTCTCTGTCCCTATACGAAGCAGCAAGGGAACTCCTTCTATGGATGAAGGAGAATGGAATAAATCTGTTAACGAGATTTGTACAGGGACAGAAGAATGTGAGGGCAGACATGCTCAGCAGGAAAGGGCAAGTTCTTCCAACAGAGTGGACCCTCGATCTGCAAGTTTGCCAGGATCTGTGGAAGTTATGGGGGAGGCCATCGATAGATCTCTTCGCCTCCAGCAAGAACAAGAGAATCCCCAACTACTGCTCCCTGGTACCGGACAAGGAAGCAATAGCAGTGGACGCCTTCTTGATGGACTGGACAGGGATGGATACTTATGCGTTTCCCCCGTTCAAGATCATCAATCTGGTCAACAAGAAGTTCGCCCTTCTCGAAACAGGGAGAATGACCCTGATAGCACCTTTTTGGCCAGCAAGAGAATGGTTCACAGAAGTAGTGGAGATGCTAGTGGACTTTCCAAGAAGCCTTCCTCCAAGTCCAAAGCTTCTCAAACAGCCCCACTTCGAGAGGTATCATCAAAACCCCCTCGCTCTACAGCTGACTGCATTCAGACTATCGAGAAAGCTTGTCAGACAGAAAGCTTTTCTGAGTAAGGGGTTCTAGAGCTATCGCAAGAGCGAGGAGGATATCTCGCACAGAGTATAACCAATCGAAGTGGGAAATTTTTAGATCTTGGTGTAAAACGACACAAAGTGTCCTCAACCACTACCTCTGTGAGTCAGATTGCTGATTTTCTTCTGTTCCTCAGACAGGAATCTAAGCTGGCCGTATCCACGATAAAAGGATACAAAAGTATGCTTTCAACAGTCTTTAAGCATAGAGGCATTCGACCCTATCTAAATACGGATTTGAAGGATCTCTTGAAGTCGTTTTGAAACGACTAAAACACACAGTAAGACCCCCGGCTTGGAATTTGGATATGGTTTTGAAGTTCTTATGCGGTAGGAAGTTCGAACCCATCTCGCATTCAACCCTTAGAGATTTAACCAAGAAGACGTTATTTCTGATGGCTCTCGCCACAGCAAAAAGGGTAAGCGAGATTCAGGCGATGGAGAAGCACGTAGGCTTCACTCAAGACGGAGCTGTATGTTCCTTAAGGCTCGACTTCCTCGCTAAGAATGAGAACCCATCCAAACCCTGGCCGAGGACGTTTGAGGTTCCTAACCTAACAAACTTGGTGGGTCAAGAGGAGGAGAGACTCCTCTGCCCAGTTAGAGCTCTCAGAACATATTTGTCACGGACCAAGAGTTTAAGAGGACCTTCCAGTGCTTTATGGTGTTCCGTTAAAGATCCTCAAAGGCCCCTCTCAAAGAATGCATTGTCATTCTTCTTGAGGGAAACAATTAGAGAAGCTCACCTCTTATTGTGAGGCGGGGAAGAACTTTCGGTCTCTTAAAAGTGAAGGGCCCATGACGGTGAGGGCAATATCTACGTCTTTGGTATACCAGAAGAACATGTCAGTTAGACAAATAATGGACTCGACATTTTGGAGGAGCGACTCTGTATTCGCTTCTCATTATCTCAGAGAGGTAAGAGTAGACTACGAGAAGTGTTACTCTTTGGGTCCATACGTAGCTACGTCTTCGTTATTGGGCGAAGGAGTTACTACCTCCCCTCAACCTTAACTTTAGTTTGACATACCTTTATTGGGGTTTGTGTTTTTATACATTCAACTTCCCTGCCAGATATATACTTAGCTATAGACTCCGTCGTCCCCGACAGAATTTCAAATTTGTTCCGACACGGCATACAAACCTTCCGGTCCTTTTTTTCTTACAATAGGTAAGGTACTAGCGGCAGCTGGATAGGTCGTAAGCTTTCTTTGAACAAGGGTTCGGTAGTTAACTGCTTGTCCGACAGGCGCGCGCGCGCGACTGGGAGGTAAACAACCCACTTTTGCTTTCGGCCTGCTGGCGTGTAGACGTGTATCATCGCGCTCTGCCCGCTTCATCGTCATTGCTTTCGCATGGTTGTGTTTTTCTTTTTCTATTTATCTAGTGAAACTGAATTGTAAGTACAATCATTTCATATTTATTTCCATTGAATTCAATTGTGAAATAAAGGATCTTGGTTTCTCCACGCCCTCCGATTACCCGAGTGCCGGGACTGAAGGGCGTAAGTGCGGGAATTCATTTTTCCCAGAAATGATCCTCATATTGTGTATGCTCGGTGCGAGGGCGGAGAACGCTCGCTCCGAGCTTATATTTTGGTTGGAAATGTGTAAGATGAAAATCGAAGTAAGTGCCCTTTTCATTTATATTTTTTTCACCTGTATGCTCGTTGCCGAGCGAATGCGCTCGGCACGAAAACTTATTCTGTATGGAAGTGGAATCGCAAGTACAGTATTCTTTTTCATTTTCATATATTTATTTTGATTGTAGCAATACTCATTTTGGATCAGTTTCCGCTCTTACCCGGAAATTGATACTTTCCCCTTTTTATTTGAATGAAGTGAAATCGCAAGTGCAGTTCTTTTTCATTTTCATATTTTATCGAGATTGCATTATTTACTTGGATCAATGTTTCCGCTATTTCCCGGGAATTGATCCTTCCCCTTTTTATTTTGTATGAAGTGAAATCGCAAGCGCAGTATTCTTTTTCATTTTCATATATATTTTGATTGCATCAATTCATTATGGATCAAGGTTTCCGTTCATAATCGGGAATGGATCCTTTTACCCTTGCGCTCTGTACCGAGGGCGCAAATGCGCTCGATCCGAGCCCTTATTCATTGTGAAGTGAATCGTAATGCAAGATTCTTTTTCATTTTATTCCTTTTATTATTGATTGCATCAATATTTATTTGGTTCAAGTTCCGCTCAGTCAGGGAATTGATCCTTATGCCCTTGCATTCGGTGCCGAGGGCACGATTGCTCTCGGGCTCTTATTATTATTGTTGGGTACATGGGTGGCTGTGCGGGGGTGGGGAACGAGAACCCCCCCCCCCCCCCTCAGCTCCCACAGATGGCCCTTCTCCTTCGGGGGGGTGGGGGGGGGGGGGGAGGTTATCTGGCACCCCCCGCGCGAGGGGACTTCCCCCCCACTAATCACTACTACTGTTATTTCCGCAGGTGCTACTGCCACGAGGGTGGACCTTGGTGAGGTATGGGCGTCCTTCCATTTGCAGGGCGTGCTAGTTGTCCAGGCTGCGGTTCTATGTCTGGGCCTACTGCGGTCACCCATGGAGTGGTGACCACGCTCCAGGTGACGACGTCCCTCCTCACCTGGTGTACTCGCCTCACGTGGTAACAGTCTTGCCTACAGCCCGCTGTGAAGTGCCGTTCGCCGTACCGAGAGGGGGGCGTGCCGCCGCCGCTCGTGGTTGCCGCGCTGCCGCGACCACACTTCCGCTGCCCTAGAGCTCGCCCCTGGACCTGCCGCCGGTACCAGGATGTTGCTGGCTGCTGCTCCACTTCCTGTTTTTGCCTGATAGCAGCTCAGTATCAGCTAGGTCTCGGAGATGCACGGTCGGTTACGTCTCTCTCTCCCCTGGTTTGATTGACTACCGAACCGTATCTCTGCCCAACAATCATGGACTTAGGTCCTCTGATTAACGGGGATTCTCGCAATAATGAAGGACCATCTACTGCTGTGACACCTCGATTTTCATCGCCTTCGACATTGCGAGAATTTTTCAACAGAGATATCTCTTGGACTCTTTCATCTTTCTGTTTACCGCACGGTAACAGAAGTCTGTACTTGTCTCGCTCTGCATCGCACCGCGATAATGCGAATGATTTTTGCAGACATCTGAGTTTGTCTTCCAAAATATCTCGTATTCGTAGGTGTGCAATTATTCATTGCTCGCCCCGAATTAACACATGTGTCAGAAGACATCGCCCACTCTCCGACCTGACAGCTCTACTTCCAAATGTTCAGCCCATGAGAAGCAGTTTCTTCAGGCAGTATTTTCCCTGTCTTCATTACTGAAAAACGCTCCGCTTTTATTGCAACTGACGATCCTCACCGGACAGCAATGAATATGCGGTTAGCGTTCTCAGTCTTTGTAGCACAGTTCAGAATCTTGAGAATCCTTCTCTCGGTTCAGCTGTGAAGACGTAGGTTGCTTTTTCTGTACACCTTCGTCTTCAACGACACATTAGTGTGTCCTTCCTTAGCTGAGAATCAACTATACTATGAAGATATCTTGCCATCAGGGGACCTCGGTCTCTAGAAGGCAATTGACTTTCGCCTGTTGGGCACATGCCTTAAGAGAATCATCACCTCGCCTTCTGGTCATCGGTGACAACAAATTATTTGTTTAGTCTCTTGGCATAACCCTTTTAAGGCGAAGTCACGTGACTTACTCGGGTGGGCGCTTGGACACTTGCCTCCTACCGAACGCAGTCAGTCGGCAGCTGTCAGAGCGCCCAAGTCAGTTACGAACTTCGCTGTGACTTAGTTCGGTTTGTTCCATAACAGTCTTTTCTTCGTCCTAACGGCTTGTCACAGTACCCATACCATCGACAGCCCACCATTGAGTGTCGGTGTCCTATCCACTACCGAGAAGAACTTCACTGCATGGGGATAGGAGAATGTGAGACACTTCGCTGCAGACGGATAGACCAGTATGGGTACAGGACATCACCGAAGTCGAGAAGAGGGATAGGTCAATACGACCCATTGCCTTCTTTTCCTCTGAGGTAATTGCATGGGACTTTCCTGCGAAGTCAAGCATCCAGGGGATGGGGATTCGTGACGCTCGATTTCGTACCGACTTCGTAGCGAAGACTCAGAACCCTTCGGTTCCTGACGATCGGTTAAGTGGTTCATTCACAATCCCCTCCCTAATGGACTTCACCGCCTTCGATGCGAAGGAGATGCTGCTTTGTCCTGTGAAAGCGCGACCGCGCGCTTTCTGAAGAAACTCGACATCCCAGGCTGAGTGTTGAAGACTCTTCGTCAGCACCAAGATGACCTAGAAGTACACTCCCTCGAGTTACACAAGAACTTCTCCTGTGGCGCAGGTACTGAAGGCAGGGTCTGGTCACAACCACCACTGGCACCTCCTTCTACCTTTTGGATATTGCCCACAGGTCCTTGGATCGTTTTCCTTGGGACCCGTGGTGCTGCTCTAACACGTTGTGTAGCTAACCCAGACCCTAGCAGGCTGAACAGCATCGAGTCCTGGTGTGACTGTAAGAATAGATAAGTGAATGAGAGAGTGACTGGCTTCTCTTCCTATCTTTTTCTCCCCCTACCTGCCTGGGTAGAGGGATACGGTCATCACCTTGCTGGATAAGGACGAGATGCCGGTGAGCTACTCGACAGAGCCCCATCCTATCCCTTTCCACTAGGGATGGGAGCGAATATCCACCACTTCCTCCTACAAGGGGGGGGAAGTGGATGCCAACAAGAGACAAACCATAACTTTATGTTGCCTCTTGCAAATAGGAACTTGTTCTTGTTTGCTGGTACGAAGAGATACGCTTGCCTCTTCTCTTAGTACCTGGTCCAGAGGTCTGACCATTGATCCTGCGGTGCACACCTCCCCGATCAATCGGACAGAGGCTTGGATCCCTCCTCGCTCTTACGACCAGGGAGGCATTCCAAGGTTGGGCGAACACCAGTCTGTTCACAAAAGACTCAGATTCCTCCCACCAAGAAGTGAGTCTTCCTATTGTAAAAGGACCGAAGGTTTGTATGCCGTGTCGGAACAAATGAACAATTTGGTCCAAAATTGCATTTTTCCTAACTATACAAAACCTGAGGTCCTTTTACACATAGTCCCACCTCATGCCACCCCTCACTCTGCAGTTTTTGCTTGGGCCAAAAGCAAAAGTGATTTGTTTACCTCCCAGTCGCGCGCGCGCGCCTGTCGGACAAGCAGTTAACTACCGAACCCCTTGTTCGAAAGCTTACGACCTATCCAGCTGCCGCTAGTACCTTCCTATTGTAAAAGGACCTCAGGTTTGTATAGTTAGGAAAAATGCAATTTTCGACAAATTGTCATTTTCGCGGCACACGCTACCGGTAGGTCAGGTGATCTACCGCCCTGCCCTGGGTGGCAGGACTAGGAACCATTCCCGTTTTCTAATCAGAATTCTTCTGTCGTCCGGACCGTCAACATTGTTGTTGGTTACCTCCCTCGATTGGTTTTCTTTTTTTCACCGGCAATTGATCTCTTGACCGACTTTGGTGACGTATCTGGATTGTTGGATTGGCATACCGCTTTTGTGGACTGTTTTGTGGACTTGATTTTGGATTTTTCTTTAAAAATGTCTGACACTGGAATGGTTGTGAGATGTTGTGTGAATGTAGGCTGTAAGGTGAGGTTGCCAAAAGCTTCGGTAGACCCTCACACTGTATGCAAGGGTTGCAGGGAGTATGAATGTTCTTTCACTAATACTTGCAAGGAATGTGAGAATTTGAGTGAGAATAAATGGAAGAATCTAACTAATTATTTGAAAAAGTTAGAAAGAGAAAGAGTGAGGAAGGCTTCTTCTAGAAGTTTAAGTAGTTCGAGATCTAATGAACTAATTCCTAGCTTGGGATCTTCCCCAAGGGTAAGTATTGCTACTTCTCCTTCCATTTCAGCCCCTTCTCCTATTGCAGAACCTGTAGATTCAGCGAAAGAACTTGCGGATCTAAAAGCGGCCTTCAAGTTAATGGAAAACAAAATGGCTGCCCTGCAAGGTAAGGCTAGTGATTTTTCAGTGGACAGTGATATGAGTGTCCCCAGTGTAGTGGAGGGGGCATCTGGTCGGCTCCGCAACGCTCCTAGGTCTAGACCTCTTCCAAGCTCACATGCCCAGAGGAGAAGGAATGTCGAAACCGAAAGGAGGTTGTGGAGAATCCCCACCGATCAGGTGTCCCTTCGGCAGTTTCTGTGACACCCCAGACTGCCAGGGATCGCTATTGTAAAAGCGTCCTGCGTGAGTTTTTGTTTTTCTTCGTCGGGATCTTCGTCTCCGAGACGTGATTGGAGGGATTCAGATCGCTCGCGACCACTGAAGAGGCGTTGGAAGGCTCCGACGATTGACTCGAGCCCAACCGGAAAACTTCCCTGAGGAGTCTCCTTCGGGAGGTTAAGAAGGCAAGAAGAAGCCATTCTGTCAACCAGAGTTAGAAGGAGTCAGGAGGTGGAGGATATGGACTCCTCCCCTCCTCCTTCCTTCCCCTCCTCCCGAAGAGGATAAAGAGGTGGTTACTAAGGAGGTTTATGATTGCTAATGCAGGAGCAGATTTCGTCTTTTGTAGGAGTGCTTCAAAGGAGCCTCCTAGAAGAAAGACTCTTCCCTTCCTATCAAAAGGTCTTCCAGACGTATGGAGGTATCTGCCGCCAGGATCGATGCTCCTACTCGAGGTGAGGCTTCTTGTAAGACGTGGGAGTCACCTTACGGAGTGAGCCGATCAGGCGTCTAGGCCCAAACCTGGCCAGGAGGAGGGAGTCACCCGGGTGGCAGGAGCCAAGAGCCAGGAGTGAGGAGTCACCCAGGCAAGAGGCAGGAGGCAAGAGCCAGGAGGCAAGAGGCAGGAGTCAGGAGTCAGGAGTCAGGAGTCAGGAGTCAGGAGTCAGGAGTCAGGAGTCAGGAGTCAGGAGTCAGGAGTCAGGAGTCAGGAGTCAGAAGGCAGGAGTCAGGAGCCAGGGGCAGGAGTCAGGAGGCAGGAGCCAGGAGTCAGGAGTCAGGAGTCCGGAGGTCCGGAGTCCGGAGTCAGGAGCCAGGAGGCAGGAGTCAGGGGAGGCAAGAGTCCAAGAGCCAGGAGGGGCAAGAGTCGGAGACTCATTTTCTGGAATTTATGACTCTTCTCCAAACAGAAGCTCCTCTCCTTCAGATCGTAGGAGGTCTTGGAAAGACTCTTCCTCCAAACGAGAGCTTTCTCCTTCGTCTGATCGAGGTTTGGACGATTTATCTGATGACGAGCCTCCTGCAAATGAGGGACTCTCAAATTATAAGATCTTAGCCTCCTTGTTACTACAAGAGTTTGGAGACTCTCTTAGTCCGGCGGCGGCTCCTTCTCCTCGTTCTCTCTTTTCGAGCTCGGCTACGGTGAAATCTTCGGCCTTTCTGAAAATGAAACCTGCGATTTCCATGAAGAAGGCCCTCCAATCTTTAGAATCTTGGATGGGCAATAAGAAAGAGTTGGGAAAGACAGTATTCTGCATGCCTCCTTCCAAACTCCATGGAAAGAGAGGTATTTGGTATGGGACAGGAGAGACTATGGGTCTTTCTCTTCCTGCTTCGGCAGATGCGGACTTTTGCCAATTTAGTGGATGCCTCCATCTGTCACTCTTTAGATCGGTCAGATCTACATGGAGCATTTCGGAGTTGAACCACTTTCTAAAGGGACTTTTTGTCACTTTAGAGGTGTTCAATTTTCTGGATTGGTCACTCGTAGTTTGGCTAATAAATCTAAAGACCCGGAGTTTCTTAAGAACCCAGATTCTCCATAGCATCCTGTCTTGCATGGACAAGGTAGTACAAGACGGTTCGGGAGAGGTTGCTGCCCTATTTGGTGCTGGTCTTCTGAAGAAGAGATCAGTCTATGGATCCCTGTTATCAAAAGGGGTTTCTCCGAGCCAGAGGACAGCGTTATTGTTCGCCCCTCTGTCAGATCATCTGTTTCCTTCTCAGTTAGTGAAGGATATATCTCGCTCGCTAACTGAGAAGGCGACACAAGACCTACTTGTACAAACGTCCAAGAAGGGCCGTCCTGTAGTGTCGACGAATAAAAAGGACTCTCGTACTCCTCAGCAGCCCTTTCGTGGAGGTGCAGCGGCTCGTCCCCCTGCCAGAAAGAAGAGCTCTGACAAGAGAGGAAGGTCTTCCTTCAGACCTTTCAAGAAGACAAAATGACTTGTTGTTCCTTCAAGCACCAGTGGGCGCCAGACTCCTGAACTTTGCAGGAGTCTGGGCAAAAAGGGGAGCAGTTTCAGTCCTAAAGAAAGGATACGTAATCCCCTTCGAGGACAGTCCTCCCCTAACATCTACGCCTCGGGAACTGTCAGCGAGGTACAGAGACCCTGTAATGAGAAAGACTCTCCTTCAAATGGTGGAACAAATGTGGGAGAAGGAGGCCATCGAACTTGTGCAGGATCCACACTCCCCGGGATTTTACAATCGCCTTTTTCTAGTACCAAAGGCATCGGGGGGGTGGAGACCAGTACTGGACGTAAGCGCTCTGAATCGCTTTGTTCAGAAAAAGAAGTTCCGTATGGAAACGTCCGCCTCAGTAATGTCAGCTCTTCGTCCAGGAGATTGGATGGTCTCTCTGGACTTGCAAGATGCATATTTCCACGTTCCCATTCACCATTTGTCAAAGAAATATCTTCGATTTATGATAGGAGACAAGATTTTTCAATTCAGGGCTCTGTGTTTCGGCCTGTCTACAGCTCCACAGGTCTTCACCAACCTGATGGCGAATGTAGCAAGATGGCTTCGCTTGGAGGACTTATCAATAACAAGAAACATGTTTGAATCGCTGGGATTACTCGTGAACCTTGAGAAGTCGCAGCTGATCCCCAGCCAGAGCTTGGTCTATCTGGGGATTCAGATGGATTCTCGGGTTTTCGAGTATTTCCTTCGCGGAGAGAGAATCACTCGAGGTTTGTCGAGAATCTCGAACTTCTTAGAGAGAGAGAGCAGTTCAGCGAGGGATTATCTGAGTCCTTTTAGGGACTCTGTCCTCGCTAGAAAAGTTCTTCTCTCTGGGGAGGCTTCACCTTCGCCCTCTTCAGTTTTTCCTGAAAGGGGTGTGGAGTTGGAAGACGGGACAACTCTCAGACACCTTCCCGCTTCCACAAGAGATAAAAGATCACTTGAAGTGGTGGATCCTTCCTCTTCAGAAGAACGAAGGCGTGTCGCTTGCCCTGCAGAACCCAGACCAAGTGTTATTTTCCGACGCTTCGGAGTCGGGATGGGGAGCGACGCTAGGAGCAAGGGAGGTGTCAGGCACCTGGACAAAGGAACAGGTGTCCGGGCACATCAATTGCAAGGAACTAGTGGCCATACACCTAGCCTTAAGGTTCTTCGAGGAGATAGTCAGAGGCGGGGTGATTCAGATAAACTTGGACAACACCACGGCTCTGGCTTACATACGCAAGCAAGGAAGGAGGCACGCACTTTCTCCCTCTATCAGTTAACAAAAGACCTGTTTAACCTGGGCAGAGGAAAGAGGCATAACTCTCCTCACAAGATTTGTGCAAGGTATAAAGAATGTGAGAGCGGACGAGACTAAGCAGGAGGAATCAGGTCCTTCCCACAGAGTGGACTCTACACGCAGAAGTGTGTCGAAAGTCTTTTGGTCCCTGTGGGGGAGACCTCACATAGACCTGTTTGCGACGTTCCTCTCCAAAAGAGTAGAGATCTTTTGCTCTCTAGTGGAAGATCCGAGAGCCTTTGCGATAGACGCGTTTCTCCTGGATTGGTCGGGTTTAGACGCCTACGCCTTTCCCCCGTTCAAGATCCTGGGGGAAGTGCTCAGGAAGTTCGTAGCTTCAAAGAGCACGAAGTTGACCCTAATAGCCCCATTTTGGCCAGCCCAAGAATGGTTCACGGAGGTACTGGAGTGGATAGTGGACTTCCCCAGATCTCTTCCAAGCAGACCAGATCTACTCGGACAACCCCACTTCGAGAGGTTTCATCACAACCTCCCCGGTCTCGCTCTGACTGCCTTTCGACTATCGAAAGACTTGTCAGAGCGAGGGGCTTTTCTCGCAAGGCTGCAGGGGCTATCGCTCGAGCCCTCGCAGATCTTCGACGAGAAGAGTATACCAATCGAAGTGGGAAGTCTTTAGGAGGTGGTGTAAGAGTCAGAAGCGTTCCTCCTCCAGTACCTCTATAGTTAACATTGCCGATTTCCTCCTCTTTCTGAGAGAGGAATCGCACCTATCTGTGTCAACAATCAAGGGATACAGAAGCATGCTGTCTTCAGTATTCAGGAATCGAGGGCTAGAAATTGCAGATTACAAAGATCTACATGATTTGATTAGATCCTTTGAAACTTCAAAATCAGCAACTCCTAGAACACCTAGTTGGAATCTGGACGTGGTCCTGAAATTCCTTTCCTCGGATAAATTCGAGCCTCTACATCTGGCTTCCTTCCGCGACGTCACTAGGAAATGCTTATTCCTGTTGTCTCTCGCTACAGCCAAGAGGACGAGCGAATTGCACGCTCTGGACTCCACAGTGGGATTCAAAGGAGATGCTGCTATCTGCTCGTTCCAGACATTGTTTCTGGCGAAGAACGAGAACCCATCAAAACCTTGGCCCAGAAGCTTTGAGGTAAAAGGTCTATCTAGCCTCGTAGGCAGAGAGACAGAGAGGTCTCTCTGTCCAGTGAGAGCTCTTAAATTTTATTTAGAGAGAAAGAAACAGATGGGAGGTTGTCAACAAGGTCTTTGTGTGCTGTGAAGAACCCCAAAAGACTCATGTCCAAAAACGCCTGGCCTTCTTTGTGAGAAGCGTAATTACTGACGCACACAAGAACTGCTCAGAGGAATCCTTCGGTCTTCTAAAGGTTAAGACCCATGAGGAGTGACGGGAGCAGTAGGCAACGTCCCTTGGCGTTCCAAAAGAATATGTCTCTTAGAAATATCATTGAGACTACTTATTGGAGGTGCAATTCAGGGTTTGCATCTCATTACCTGAAGGATGTGAAAGTGACTTATGAGAAGTGCTTCTCTCTAGGTCCATTTGTATCAGCAGATACAGTTCTGGGTCTTGGAGCAAAGACTGATCCTTAAAATATTTTAATTTTATCGTACATAAACCCTCTTGCCAGATATGTGCTTGGTTTTCTATTAGCAAGCTCACGGATGTCGCACGGGTGCATAGTGTCATTGCTGGTAGGGGATCAAGGGTATGTATGGCTAATAGGGGGGTACAAAATTTTTTTTTTTTTTTTATATATTTTGTATAAATGAACGTGTAATTAAAATGTTTCGAGTTTTTTTGGTTTTTTTTTTTTTTGTTTTTAAGGAGTTCGGGGGCTAACTCCTTGCAATCTTAGAACTAACATGGATGTTAGGATCAGGTGATCGGGATCGGTGTTGTGCTCCTTGAACAAGGTGTATTGTCATGTTAGTGGAATAGCACCCAATGACAAAGGCCTTTAGGCTCTGCCGAGTAAGTGGATAAGACCCCATTGGCAGACCCACAAGAACTCTTAGCCATAGATCAATATCTCGCTGAGGCTCTTGAGGCTAAGCAGACTCCAAGGCAGTAGCCGCGAAGTCTTCAGCCTAATAAGGTAGGAACCAAGGTTTATTAATACCTACAACATATGTTGTTTACCTGTCTATTTCAGTAGTTAGCTGTCTCTTACCCACCACCAATGGGTGCTAATCAGCTAAGTACATATCTGGCAGGGAAGTTGAATGTATAAAAATGATATTGTCATGTTACAATAAAGTTTTATACATACTTACCTGACAGGTATATACGATTAATGGCCCACCCAGCCTCCCCGCAGGAGACAGGTGGAAGAGAAGAATTCTGATTAGAAAACGGGAATGGTTCCTAGTCCTGCCACCCAGGGCAGGGCGGTAGATCACCTGACCTACCGGTTGCGTGTGCCGCGAAATTTGAAATTCTGTCAGGGACGACGAAGTCTATAGCTAAGTATATATCTGTCAGGTAAGTATGTATAAAACTTTATTGTAACATGACAATATCATTTTTATGGTTGTCTGAGGAGTGGCCTGGTCGAGATGGCACCCTCAGTCTAGCTAGATAGATAAAATATCTAGTCTGCAAGGTTAGGTGGTTAGGTTGAGTAAGGTTGCAGTTAATTAAAAGGGGAATAGGTAGTGCAGAAGTCTAGTCACATTGTTGGTCTCGCCCCGTTTGACAGACTCTATTGAGTGGTTTCAGCATAGCAGGTCTCATCCTGGCTGGCGCTCCTAAGGGAAAGCGACTCAAGAGGCAGGAACTTTTGAAGTCAGCTACCTTAGCAGGTAAGGAATCAAGGTTATAACCTACAACTTTTAGTTGTGTCCCCAACGATGTTGGCTGTCTTTCACCCACCTCCAAATGTGTGAATCAGCTATATATATATAACTGCCAGGTAAGTTCTATTCATAAAAATGAAGTATTTATGATAAAGTTTTATGAATACTTACCTGGCAGTTATATATATATTTTAAGGCCCACCCACCTCCCCTCAGGAGACAGGTCGGGCAAGAGATGATCTGAGGAATAGAAAATGGGAATGGTTCCAAGTACCACCCTGTAAGGGTTGTTAACCACCTAACCGGACACCTACCACTCGGCGGTTGCCGCGAGTTTTATATATATAGCTATATATATATAACTGCCAGGTAAGTATTCATAAAACTTTGTTTTATCATAAATACTTCATTTTTATTTCAATATGGTTAGTTTTAATGTCATCTCTTTATTTACAAAAGTGCCCATAGATGATTTACTTGAATTTTTGGAGGAAGCATTAGAAAGTTATGATATTCCTTTAACTGTTGGAAACCTCATTAATCTAACATGTTATGTATCAAAGATAGTTAGTTTTGTTTTAATGATGAGTGTCTTTGTACAAAAGTTCGGTGTTACTATGGGTAATCCCTTATCTCCTGTCCTTAGTAATATTTACAAGGAATTTTTTGAGACAAAATGCTTACCAAGAAATTTGCCCAAAAAGTTATATGGTTTAGGAATGTGGATGATATTTTCTGTATTTGGCCAATTCACTAAAATCTCCAGGAATTTCTGATTAAGCTGAATAATTTTGTCTATTCTATAAAATTTACTGTAAATGAAGAAAGAAATTGTAAATTAAAACATTTTATTTAATTAATGACAGACTTGAATTTGGTAAGCATAACATTCTCAAATACCATATGATGGAAGGTTTCTAGAAATTCCTAGAGTTTTAAAGCTTTTCAAGAGATATGTTGTTTTCAGTAATTTTAATGTTAAGAGTTTAGTAATAAAAAATTTTCCCTAAAGATTTCTGGCTGCGTATATGATATTCCTGGTAAAATGTTTAATAAAGTATATTATTGACAAATGGGAAAATCACTTTCACAATGAATCAAACAATGCAAATAGTTTGTGAGAAGTGGCCAGATATCAATTGCATTATTTGTACATAAGAGCGGTTTACATCATCCTACTGAGTGAAGCAAGATCCTTAATTCTGAGTAGCAACACAGTTAAAAAGAATATAATTGAATCTTGTTTCATCAAGTCAAATAATAGAAGTGTTCTAAATTTAAGTCTTGGTTTGTTTAAATGCGATGCCTTTGTAATTAAAAAAGTAGTAGATAAATATAAGCAACAAAGGTAGTATATTCAGTTTTATACATGTTTTTGGATTTTGTATGGCTAAGCTTCCACATCTCTCATGGTTAAATCTATGGATTTAGTTTGTGACCATGTGATCTCAGATTATCTTGGATTAACTCGTTGGTTTTTACCCATTTGACCTTTAGCCTATCATTTTCCTGTGGTATTTGCTTATATAATGAAGTCACATGCATCTGCTGTGATTTTGTAAGCATGGTGGAATTTATTGAAAGGTTTAAAACTTTAGAATTTAATACAAGTATTGGGATATTGTTCTGTGTAGTTTTGATGTGCTAGGTTATTGTTGCAACAAATATGTGCTGTATGTGTCACCTTCACTTTATGACATTTAGATAGTGATGTAATATGAAAATGTTTGTATTTTTTTCTGATGATCATGTGTTCAATTTCCAGTTTAGCATATTTAGATCGACGTATTGCTGCTGGTATGCCAAGCTCAAGGGGGGAGGATTGGCAGCCCCTTCTTATGTATCGTAACTCCCTTGTTCATGGCGAAGGAGATCAGCCACCTCAAACCTCCAAGCGAGCATATACACGTAAAAGAAAGCACGGTAAGTAATAGGGAAGTTTTAGATTTTCCTTAATGTTCATTATCTGAGTGTTTTAGATGAGGTTTTGTTTGATATAACTGTTTAAATTACATGGAGTATTTTCAAAACATTGCTATATTTCTACTTTCTCAGTTGATGACGATGATGATGATGAAGAAGATGATGATGTACCCTTCCAGTAAGTGTGATTTTCATTGTCAATTGCATGTTTTATATATTTTTGAGATACAACAGTATTTTTAGCTGTAATTGCACCTTAGTTTTAAACTAACAAACTTGAGTATTTCATTTATATGTCTTGTGCCAAATCTGTTTCTGTGTTCTAATTTTAAGTAGTGGTTTTCAAGTTAATCCAAAATTTTATATCCATCTGAACACTTTTTATGAAAGATTTTGTTCTTATATGGCCTGTCATTATAGTGACAGTACAATTGCAGTCAAATTACATTATCTGGAGAACTGCTGGCCCAAGTTGTTCTTGTTTTAGGATCAGGCCACAATAGGAGTCCAAAGTTTTTGCATTGGAATATACAGGACACAAGTTTAAAAATAATCCAAAGAACAATGATAACAGAAAAATTGTATAAAAGTTATTTAGTCAGTCCTATACTATGGATTCAAGTTTGCCTAAACCATGGCCGCAAATGCCAGGGTGGGGTTCAGTAATGGTGTAAAGACGTAGATAAGAAGATATAAGCAAAATTTCATCCAGATACTTGCATATGAGGCAAGGTGGTTCACGTGAGCTTTGTGGTTTTATGATTACACATGTAAGGCAAGGTAGTCAGGTGAGCATAGTGATTTTATGATTAGTTACTCAGTTAGTACTTTAGGTGGCAGCACAGTAATACCTCAATCTTAAGCGATTCGAGTTATGCGAATTTGCAATATGTTGTGCAAACTTTTCATTGGAACCTAACTAATTATCATACGCGAGTATTTCACAGACACGTGAATGCAAACGCAACATTTTTGGATCCTGGAGAAACCTTGCAAAAGTGTTTGTCTAATTTTTCCTATGTAATTTATAAGTTTTCAAGCTTTTAAGTATAAATTAAATAACATTGAATAATAAAAATAATACTAATTCTCTCTCTCTCTCTCTCTCTCTCTCTCTCTCTCTCTCTTTTGAACATATGGAATCTTTGCACACTCCTATATTTTATATTTTTACCAAACATTTATTTTTTTTAAGGGTAATGTATTGAGCTAACTTTTAAATGAAATTACAGTAAATTTAATTTTGTTTAAAAGTTAGCTTAATAATTATATAAAGACAACTTTTAAATGAAATTACAGTAACTTTAATTTCATTTCAAAGTTAGCTTAATAATTATGTAAAGATAACTTTTAAATGAAATTACAGTACTTTATTTTTTAATGAAATTACAGTAACTTTAATTTAATTTAAAAGTTAGCTTAATACTTATGTAAAGACAACTCTCTCTCTATCTATTTTTACCTTAACCTTTTAGAACTATAAACGCCTGTTCTAAAACATAGACACATAACTAAGAGTTGTATTACTCCAAATAAAAAAGCACTGTTCATGAAAAGGAATTTCAGAACAAAGAGAAAGAGACCGAATAAAGACTTTCTTAAAAGTCATCGAGAAGACTTCTAAACATAGATCGGTTGGTCAGGAGGGGGAAAGAAGAGAGAAATATGATGTATGTATGTAATCTTCACACACCTATAGTTTTACCAACTATTTATCAGCGCCTCAGTGGCTTGGTCAGCATGGTGTTGGTGTATCACCTTGGTGGCCACTAGTTCGATTCTCGGGCATTCCATTGAGGTGTGAGAGATGTGTATTTCTGGTGATAGAAGTTGACTCTCGACATGGTTCGGAAGTCACGCAAAGCCGTTGGTCCCGTTGCTGAATAACCACTAGTTCCATACAATGTAAAAATACCATACAAACAAAAACAAAACCAACCATTTATTTCATTTTTAAGGGTAATGTATTAAGCCAACGTTTAAATGAAGTTACAGTAACTTTAATATCATTAAAAAATTAGCTTTATATTTAGGAAGCATGATTAGGGTCATATTTAGTGTTCAAACTCTAGAAGTAAGCATTTATTAGCATTTTAGAGACTGCCAAACTTACACAAAAATTCCCCTTGCAAGACGGGGTCTGGAACCTAACCTCGCATATTTATCATATATGCAGCAAATATAATTAACTATTATAGTTTTTTTGCCTAGAGCAGTGGTTCTCAAACTGTACCACAATTTCTCAAAAAACACGTTCCATATTTATTGTATGCAAAACTGCAAAATGAATAAGTGAAGAATTTTTAAAGGTGAAAGTAAAGGAAATCAGAATTTTACAAAGTTTAAGGATAATAGAAAAGAAAGAGCTGAAAATTTGAGGGAAAATTTCTACAACAAAACTATGATGGACACAAAGTATGGACGAAGTTTGACCCTTCCATTTATTCCTTTTTAAATCCAAGTGTGTGACTGATATTGACAACTTTTCTTTTTATTCATATCTTAATTCTCATAGGTAATGGTCTTATAGGAATGAATGTTATTTCTTTCATGTCTCTGGAGCATGATTTGAAAAGGAATTGCTTTTTCAGAAGAAAGAAAAAAACATTAATGGTTTAATACTGGCAAAGGAACTAAGACTAGCAATACACTTGATTGGTTGTCATTTCTTTTATATTTGTTCTTTACTTAACTTTCTTCATTTTAATGTTATTGTGCATACCTACTCTTCTTCCCTGGTTCTTATACGACTCCCTTGCTGCTGAAGAGGCGTTCTGCAGTTATTAAGTAAGATATAGTATTAGGTTTGATAGGTTTATTACGTAATTAGCATATTCATAACAAAATATATACTAGAGTACTGTAGTGCAGTCATGCCTTAAAAATCTCACTAGAATAAGGTAATACACAAAGTTCGATGGTATTATTTTTACAATTATGTTCATTGCACTCTATTAAAGGCCTGCATATGAAGAACCAAGAGAGACTAGTCGACCTCGTCGCCGACGCCGTCTGGAACAAACGCATCCTGACATCATTGGCAGGATCATACGACACAAGTGGAATATAGATGGGGAGGGAATTGATTGTACTGGAACAGTGTTGGGTATTTCTGCTCCTGGAACTGTACCAGAGGAGTCAGATGATGCTGAATTTGTCAGTGGCACTTGCTATGATGTTCAGTATGATGATGAAGACTTCGTACGACACTTAATCTTGGAAGGTGACTGGCAGCGTGGAGATATTCAAGTGTTGGGAAAGGCTCCCAACTTGCCCTAAATGTTCATTTCGTGTTTTTGATAAAGATTTATGGAGAATGAAAGTTAACGAGTATCCTGTTAATATTATTAGCACAGGTTACTCATAAAAATTTTACCAGATTTCTATTTTTATATGGAGATTTTCTATCAAAGTAGCTATTGATGAAAGTGACTAATATTTACTCTTGTCTATAGTTTTGTAGTATATGTTAGATGTGTTTTGTATATTAAGTAGCCATAACTTCAGCACAAGAGTAGTTATTTGTTGAATGACTTGGTCTTATAGATTGACAAATAATTTTGTTCAGTAAGTAGTTGCCTTAATTTATCAAGTTATACTTTTTATTGCATCTTTTTATTGATGCAAGGTAAGTAATGTCTAATAAATTTTTGTCTAGTTTTCCAAATATGGAATTAATGAAAACATACTTTGTAATTCTTTTCTTTATAAGTTTTACCCTAGGTAAGAGAATAATTTGTGGAAGTTTGAATGATTTCAGTTTTTTCTTGAGATATTCATTTGAAAATTTTAGATTGCTTTTGAATATTTACAGACCAACACCTATTATTTCAGGTCTTCCTTGCAACTGTTGTTTGCATTTTATACTGACACCTTCAAAGCTCTTTCATTAAATATTTTCTTAATTTTTCAAGTTTTGCATTTTATCATATTTAAAATTTTGACTATATTAATTTAAATAGGAAGCTTGCATATTTTGAATTTTTCAGGCTTTCATTACATACTATCAGCATACTGTTTTCAGCAATCAGTTGCTTCTCCTTTTATTCCTTAAAATCATTAAAATCTTTTACTGCAACATTACAAATAGAATTTGTTGTATATTGCTTTCATTTGCCATTTTTGCTGTTATATGGCCTGTAGGCTGCTTGCCATTTGTTTTATTCACTTTCTGGTCATATATTATTGAAAGTGATTAATTTGATGCATGGTAAACTGTTCATATCTGCTGTATAAGTTAAGTTTTGATTAGGTTTCTTAGGACCAACTGAGTATGGTTGCATTTCAGTTCAATGAGAATTGAGGTTTTATGACTTCATACACTAATAATTGGGATGAAGTAAGCAAAAATGCAGTTTTAATGCTTAAGTACCTTTAAGCACTTATGGTATAATACAGTAAATTGTGATGAGTTTTTATTTCAAACCTTCACTTACTTGAGGAGGTGTCAAATCTATTTTAATTTTGTATATGGAAATATTTAAATTGTCAGTTTTTACTTTATTGTGTTTTAAGTTTCACATAAAAGTTGGTTAGTAAAGTAATGATTGATAAATTATCTTACTTTTAAGTTATAATTAATATATGCCTGCTTTTAAGTTATAATCAACATATTCATATTTATGCTTTTAAGTTATAATTAATATATGCCTGCTTTTAAGTTATAATCAACATATTCATATTTATGTACACATACATACTGAATATGTTTATTATAAGTACTATACAATATGTAAACAAGAGTTAAGTTTCATGATCTACAGCACCATATGTTTTTCATAAGTAAAAGAAATAGCATTGGTTTTAATGGGAAGCATTCTATAAATTGTCTTTCTCATAAGTTGATAAAAAACTTGGAATTTTGAGAATTTATTTAAGGTGTTAGTTTGGACATGCTCTATCATTGCAGGTATAATTTCTAAAGTATTGATAGTGTTTTAATAGTTGTTTTATGATACAGAGGTACTTTGCTAGCAAACAATTTTCAGATATCCATATTTTTGTAATTAAAAACTTGGCAAAATGAAAATTGAGTGGTAATTTTATTTAAAAGGCAAATGAATTGTACAAAAGATTTTGTAAATAAATTTTTTAATCATACTAATTTCTTAATTAGATTTTTCTTCCTATCGGAAAGGTTATCTTATTAAATTAAGTACCATTTTATTCGTATAAGATGTAAAACTAGGATTTTATAAAAATGTAATTTTTCAGTACAAAATTCGTCTTATAAAAAATGTTGCAGTTTGCCTATCATGTAAAAAAAAAAATTATTAGCCCACAAGCAAAAAAAGTTCTTCCAGGCAGTCTTAAGGAAAATGACAATCTGTGGGTGGTGCTGAGCATGCACTGTGGGTTCCCCAGGTCACAAACAGCCATGAGAATCAGTTCTATGCTACCTCATCCACCATGAGTTGTAAACAATAGTGGGCTTGGGAGGTGCAGACAAACCTTTAATAGAAATGATACCATATGTAACATAGGTGGCAATGCTTGAGATGTTTAAAATCCCTGATGAATCAGTTGAGATCTTTAAGATTTACAGTAAAGCTGTTTGAGATCAGTCCTAAATATCATAACTTATCCTTTGCTTATAATTGTCTTGTACTCTGAGACAAAACTTGACATGAGGAGGTAATTATAAAAGGTTTGCACAGTGTCTACCTTCCACAAAAAACCTGCTAGGGAATGCTAAGGGTTCAGAGCCTAAACTGCTTTCATTAGGTACCCATGGGAAAGAATAATGTAGTAGGGGCAGCGCTTACACAATGTTTGTGATTCAGAAGTAAATATCCTTGAATGTTGCAGAGAATATAACGTAGATGAAAAGATGGAAAGGATGAAGAATCAAGTAGGGACCAGTTGTCTTATTATTGTCGTAAAAACCCAGCAGGTACATGTCCCATGATGTGTGCTCCTGATAAGCATGTAAACTATTTTGCCCATCCACATGCCTACCATAAAAATTCATTGACATCCGGATTATGTAATAGAAAACTAAACAAACAATGCAATGTGCTGCTTTTCTTAGTTCAGAATTCATTGTCCTTAAAAGAACTTGTATGAACTGGAACTGAATGGGATTTTTCTTCAATGCTTGATACATTTATTGGACAAAAAAATTCTTGAATTATTTCCTTAATCCCATGATTTTCTAAAGATATAAATGAATTAGTGTAACAGGGCACAAGAGATTCTTTTTTCTTGAATGGTACAAGAGTGACAGATTGGCAATAGTAGTGCATTGGTATCTTACAGCTACCTGAGATTTCTTTGCAAAAATGGTTCCTGCAAAGGACAAATCTAGGGATTACCATCCTTGGTATGCATAGTTTTCTTTGAGATATGCATCTTACTTGCCTTAACACCACAAGGCTGACTTTACTGGTCCACTACCAGTGAAGAAACCAAGATAATTCAAGCAGTTCCAGCTTGAGAAAGTAAGGGTTTAGAAGCTTTCATGGATAAGACTAAGAATTCCTCTGGCATCTCAAAAACAAGAAAATTGGATATCAGGAATATTGTAATTGACCAAATCAAGAGCTATTCACTTCACCAGCTGCTAAACACTTCCAATTCTTCTGGTATAGCTTGGTGGTGGATCTGCAAAGTTTAGAGATAGTCATGCCTACCCTCAATGAAAGCCTCTGTCCTAAGGCACTGCTGGATACTCTCCAGTGGTTAAGGTCTATGTTTGTAAAGTGCATTATTGCAATACACTCCCTGAACATCTGAATTAGCCCTGGTCACTGACCAGCCTGAACTATATCCCCACAGATTTACCCACTGAGTGGGTAATTGTTCATATACGAAACAAACCTTCGGTCTTAACATTACGAAACAAACCTTCGGTCTTAACATTAGGATAAATACTCCGCGCCAGCTGGAAACCGGTAAAGTTTAAAATAATTGGGTACGCAAGGGACTATTGGCATCTGTGCTTGGTCACGAGACATGTGGAGCCACCCACATACCACTCATTAACTTGTGACCCCGTTAGTTATTTTCTTACCGCCTTTCAGTGAGGACGTGCTTTGCTCCGTCCTTTTAAAGCTGGTTTAGTTTGCCCCCTGTTGTTTTCCATTTGTTGTTGGGAATTCCCGGGTATGTGAACATGAAGCCTTCTCATGCTGCGAGACTTCCTGGATATCACAAGAAGCAGATAAATACCCTGTTATTTTCTTCAACGGTTTCGACGTCGAAGTACTTATCGTGTAGTAAGTCGTAGGTGAAGAAACTCTTTAAGGTACGGTTAATTCGTTACCTGTGCTTTGGAATATCGCATATTCATATGGATTGCCTGTAATTCTAAGCTTTGATGTATCTGAATGTGCTTTGGGAAATAATTATGACTAATTGTGCTCCTTTCCCTGCGGTGAGAGGTGTGCATCGCCATCTTGTTTTCGTTCCAGATATGTGGGTAGAGAGGATGCAGGTGTGCGGTCGGCGTATAACGTCGTGTTGCCATCCAGATTCCCACGTGATGGATGTCCCTTTTATCCTGATATGCACTAAATGGCAGTCGGATGCGTCGCCATCTGTAAAGAAACAGATAGTGCAACAAGGCAGCCTTTAATGTCAGGTTGCTATGCTTACGAGAATAACATCAACAGCCTTGCACTTCTGGAGTGACTGTGAGGGGTGCACTCCTTATGGTCCAGCCACGAGAGCCTACGAGCCTGGTTCGATCCTAGGACCAAATAGATTGAATGCTCAAGGGGTTGGAGGGGACCATGAGGGGTCTGACGAGGTTCTTCCTCCTGAAGGAAGAGTGTCTCGGGAAGTGATCGGCCTGGATGGATCTGATGGTCCATCTCAGGACGCGATCACTCCCGAGATACAGAGGTCCTTTGCAGAGGTCATTGCGCTGATTCATCAGCACATCAACCTCGGGGAAGGATTGGTGGTTGCTCCCTCTGACCCTCCATCAAGGTTGGAGTCGTTCTGGGGTCCTAAGAAGGAACCCAGAGCGATGGTGGAAATACCCCGGTCTTCCTTGTCCGACGGTGTGTTGGACCAAGTGAATGCCCTTGTCTCCAGACAAGAGGCCTCATTCAGAGCCAGCAGATCGGACAAGCTGCCTCCCCCTCCTCTGCCTCGTCAGTGGCACTTCTACGTGTCTTCAGTAGACCCATTGCCGACCAAGCAGGTTGACCCGGAGTTAGCTCGTCTAACTCCGGGAGTGCCTCTTCATCACCTGCTGTCTGAGAACCTCTGGTTCTCACAGCAAGAGGCATTGGCCCTGGAATCCACTGCCATGGCAGCTTTCCTGGCCGTCTCCTGGCTGGATCTGTGGTCCCTTATGGTATCCAGAGTCGCAGCCACCTCGGGAGCTATCGTTCCTGTGGAGGACTCGGCGTTTGGGGGACTCTGCCAATCTGGAGGTAGGGCCCTCTCTTACCTCATCCACCAGACGGCCAACCTGTGAGCCAACCTGGTTTTGATGAGACGGGACTCAGTCCTGACTTGCGTAACCAGGACGGCCGGTCACGAGGTAACATTGGGTCTACGCAGTGGACCGTTGCTGGGTTCCTCCTCTCTTTTCCCCAGAGAGATGGTGGATGCTGCGGTGGAGAAGCGGAGAGCTGAGGACAGTGACCGGTTAGTACACCAGGCAGTTACAAAGACTGCTGGGCAGTCTCTTTCAACTGCGGCTAAGCTTTGGAGCTTAGCTAGCGCTTCCTCTGCTCCCAAGACGTCAGCACCGTTGAGGGTACAGGAGGAAAGACCCAGCCTTCCTCTTTCGCTTCGAGAAGGGAGCGTCAGCCCTCCCCTCAAGGGGAAGAGAAGGATACGCTAGGGACGGCTTTCCCCCTCAACTGCTGCCGGAAGTTGGGGTATTGCTTGGCGAGCCATTGAGCAACTTGACAGCGCTATGGAGCCGAGACATGGGTAGTGGATGTCTTTCGGGAGGGATACCCCTCACTTCACATCCGGTCCACCTTCAGACGTACGTCCCGGGTTCTGCCTGGGATGTAACACTGACACAAGAAGCAAAGGAGCTGTGGAGATCGTGCGAGATCAGTCACCGGGTTTCTACAGCCGACTTTTCCTGGTGGAGAAGTCTACAGGGGGCTGGAGACCAGTGATAGATCTCTCTCCCTTGAACCGTTTCATTTGCCAGACTCTGTTCACGATGGAAACACCACGCTCAGTGGTCGACTCCATCAGGGAGAACAATTTCCTGTTTTATGTGGACCTGAAGGATGCGTATTTTCAAATACCCATCCACCAGTCCTCCAGGAAGTACCTCAGCTTTATCCTTGATGGGACGGTGTACCAATTCAGGGCACTTTGCTTCGGTCTCTCAACTGCCCCACAGGTGTTGGAAGTGAGTGTTCACTCTGGTGTCAGTTTGGGCCCATTCAGTCAGGATACGTCTGATGA
Organism: Macrobrachium nipponense; assembly: GCF_015104395.2. NCBI lineage: Eukaryota > Metazoa > Arthropoda > Malacostraca > Decapoda > Palaemonidae > Macrobrachium > Macrobrachium nipponense. The sequence continues at coordinate 28,310,290 of NC_061093.1, read as the reverse complement.
GATATCTCGACGATTGGCTGGTCGCAGTTGCTACAGAACAGAGATCGACTCCTCGACTTATGCTGCGATCTGGGGATTGTGGTAAATTTCGAGAAGTCAGATCTCGAACCCAAGTAGAGGATAAAGTACCTGGTCATGCTGATCGATACGGTAGCAGCATGAGTCTTCCCCGCAATCTCGCAGATCAGCAGGTTCAGGGAGGGAGCCAGACAGTTCCTGTCATGACAGGAACAGTCAGCTCATCAGTAGCCATTTTGCTTGGCGAGACGTTCCCGCGCACAGTCTGATTAATCAACAGATATCACCCGTTTAACATACGTCTAGAATTTGAGAAGTATTTAGAAGTGTTCGTGAACTGTCGGGGGATAAGATTAGTGTGAAAATAGTAGGATAAAGCATCTACTAAGTTAGTTTATCAAGTGAAATACTGTAAATCAGATCAAGATGGCAGTAAGTTCCAACTGTGGTAAGAAATGGCAAAATTTAGCATGTTTAGCAGATTTGCAATATGATGAGGTAGCAGGAAGGGAGCTGGCATTTCTCATCTATGAGATCAACAACAACCCTAACCAGAAAGATACAAAAGCATTCATAGATATATTAGAAGGATATGATCCTTCAAACTGGAACAAATCAACAGAAAACATCTTGAAAATAATTGAAGAAGTTCCAAATAAAATCCAAGGGGTCAAGAGACTCATAAAGAAAATATACATAAATCAACATATTCCGACAAAGAAAATGAATAAGGTGAACATTGTGAATATCCTAATTGATGCAATAGGAAAAAGAATGCCAAAGGATGCAAACTGTGTAAGGTGTGGTATGGCATTGTTAACCTACAAAACCTGATCAGAAAATGCTCTGCATGCAACATTCCGACGCATCCTCAATGTGCTGAAGTAATGCAAGATATGAGAAAGGATACCAGAATATTTTGCTCAACATGTCTATCATGGATAGACAATGTTATTAAATCAAGACTGAATGTACAAATAGTTGAGGATGAAGAAGAGGAAGAGGGAGAAGAAGAGGAAAACGGAAGAGAAGTAAACAAAACTGAAATGACAGAAAAAAATAAGAAAAACAAAGAACAAGATAAAAGTATGGATGCAGAGATACACATTGATACTACAGATGAGGCAATCAAGCAGCATACATACGAAGAAATATGTTACGACATGACAACACAAAAGAAAATCATGAAGAGGCTCTATCCAGATCTGCACACTGATGGGAAAGATGAAAAAATAGACAAGAAAGACAAAGTCTGCAACCTTTTGAAAAGAGGGAATTGCAGATTCGGGGAAAGCGATGTTACCTGACAAACATCCCAAGGTATGTCACAACTATGAAGTCTATGGTAAATGTGCATACCTAGACAGCTATGAGGATGATTGCAGAGATCTACATCCAAAAATATGCAAAAACCTAAAAGAAGGAAAAGGATGTAAGTTCGACAAAAAATGTATATATATGCACCCTGTAGCCATAAATCAAAATCAAATAAATTATCAATCAAATAATAAAATCCAAAATAAGAAAGAAACAAATAAAGAGAGGAACAAAGAATATCAGGTGAAGGAAAAAAGCAAGCCATCACCGCAATATGGTGTCTCAGCAAAATATTTCCAAGCATCAGCTCCAAGATACAGCTCAAGAGATCAGAACTGTATTTATGATGCAAGAGGATATTGCAGATACGGAGAAAATTGCAGATTCAGACACAAAATGAATAATTATGATGAAGGAAGATAAAATATTATGGAAAAGTTGGATTTTTTTAATGTCAGAATTTCTGGAAATGAAGAAGAGAGCAACATACCAGAACAGGAAAGAGACATGGGAAAATCCTCATTATTACCCATATTAAATGAAGGAGAAAACATGCAAACCATCATAATGATGAATGCACAGGGTTTAGTTACGAGTAACTCTAAAAGAAAAATAGAGTACTTAGAAGAACTAACCCAAATTGAAAAGAAAATAGATATAATGAATATAAATGAAACCTGGTATTCACAAGAGACGGGGAATGACGATCAAATAAAAGGGTTCCAAACTTATAGATCAGATAGAAAAAATAGGAATCAAAGGGAACCGCAATATATAGGAAAGACAAAAAACAAGGAAAAATATATGAGAAATATAGGAACTCAGAATGTGAACTAATAGTGGTAGAATTTGAATCTGAAAAATTAATGAACATAGTAATATATAGACCCCCTAATACTAAAGAGTTTGACATAATAATAGAAAATTGGATGATATATGTAGAAATCACAAGGACTGGACTATTCTCCTATCTGGAGACTTTAACTTTCCTTTCATAGACTGGAAAGAACAAATAGGAGATTATGGTTGTATTTATACATATAAAAAAAGAGTAATAGTAGTGCAGAAGATAAGAGGCAATTCGAAAAGCTATTAGATATGCTACTAGAATACAACATTCAACAAATAAATCACCTGCCAACAAGAAAGGAAAATACTTTAGACCTAGTATTTGTGAACGAGATGAATTATGTTAAAGAAATAATAGTTTATAATGCGAGTATTTCAGACCATAATGTCATAGAATTAACAGTCCATTCCAAAGCAAGTGAAAACAGAGATAAGCAAGAAATGAAAAAGTGGGAAGGATATGGAAAATACAACTTCTACAGTAAAAATATAAAATGGTCAGAAATAAATGAAGAATTAAACAAAGATTGGGATAACATTTTCGTAAGTGATGATATAAGGGTACATACGGAGATATTATATAAAATATTAGAGAAAATAGTGGATAAATATATACCAAAGAACAAAAGTAAACATCAGTCATGCATACCAACAGACAGAAGGATCTTGTTCCAGAAGATCAGAAAGTGGGAAAAGGTCTTGCAAAAGAAAAAAAATGCATGGAAAGTTATAGAACTAAAAAGTAAGATAGAAAATGCAGAACAAAAGGTTATACAATCAAAAGAAAATGAAAAATGGGACTTGGAAGAAAAAACCCTAGTAAATATCAAGTAAAGCCCCAAACTATTATACTTGAATGCGAAAAAGATGAATAAAAGAAGAATAGAAATAGTCCCTCTAAGAATTTAAGGTAGATTAACGAATGAAAAAAAGGAAATATGCAACATTGGCAGAACGATATAAGAGAGAATTCACCCCTAGAATTGATAATGAAGGTAATGATATAGAAGTAAGGGACAAAAATAGTGAATATTTAGCAGACATAGATATTAATGAAGCTGATATTGTGCAGGCTATTAATGAAATTAAAAATGGAGCTGCTGCAGGGCCTGATGGTGTCCCTGCTATTTTGTTAAAGAAAGTAGTTCATTCTATCGCAAAGCCACTTGCAATATTATTAAGACAAAGTGTAGATACAGGCAAAATTTATGATGAGCACAAATTAGCATATATTACCCCTACTTTCAAAAGTGGATCAAGATTGAGGCAAGTAATTATAGGCCTGTGAGTCTAACATCACATATTATGAAAGTGTATGAAAGGGTAATGAAGGAAAAATATAATGAAACATTTTATAAAAAAATAATTTGTTTAATATAGGACAGCATGGTTTCGTACCCGGAAAAAGTACACAAACCCAACTGTTAGTCCACCGTGAGAACATATACAAAAATATGAAAAGCAGAAATGAAACAGATGTGGTTTATCTAGACCTTGCAAAAGCTTTTGACAAGGTAGACCATAATATATAAGCGAAGAAAATTAGAAAACATAATATAGTGGATAAAGTAGGAAGATGGTTAAAAGAATTTTTACGCAATAGAAAACAGATAGTTATTGCAAACGATGAGAAATCGGATGAAGCTAAGGTAATATCTGGTGTGCCACAAGGTACTGTGTTAGCTGCATTACTGTTTGTTATTATGATTGCAGACATAGATAGTAATGTTAAGGACTCGGTAGTGAGTAGTTTTGCTGATGACACAAGAATAAGTAGAGAAATTACTTGTGATGAAGATAGGAACTTGCTACAAAGAGACCTTAACAAAGTATCTGATTGGGCAGAGGTAAATAGGATGGTATTTAACTGATAAATTTGAATCAATAAATTATGGAGACAGAGAAGGAAAGCTATATGCATATAGGGAACCTAATAGTGAGACAATCACAAATAAGGAAGCAGTTAAAGACCTTGGTATGATGATGAATAGGAACATGTTATGCAATGATCAAATAGCAATTCTATTGGCAAAATGTAAAGCAAAAATGGGAATGTTGTTACGGCACTTCAAAACAAGAAAAGTTGAACACATGATTATGCTTTATAAAACATATGTTCGTAGTCCACTTGAATATTGCAATATGATATGGTACCCACACTATCAAAAGGATATTGCACAAATAGAGAGTGTACAAAGGTCCTTTACAGCTAGAATAGAAGAAGTAAAGGACCTTGACTACTGGGAAAGACTACAATCCTTAAAATTATATAGTCTAGAAAGGAGAAGAGAACGCTACATGATAATTCAGGCATGGAAACAGATAGAAGGAATTGCCGAAAACATCATGGAGCTAAAAATATCAGAAAGAGCAAGCAGAGGTTGATTAATAGTGCCCAAAACTATATCAGGAAAAATAAGGAAAGCACACAGGACATTAATCCACTACGCACCAGCATCAATAATGCAGTGTCTATTCAATGCGTTGCTAGCTCATCTGAGGAATATATCAGGAGTGAGCGTAGATGTGTTTAAGAATAAGCTCGACAAATATCTAAGCTGCATCCCAGACCATCCAAGATTAGGATGCAAAATATACCGGAAGATGTACTAGCAATTCTCTGGTAGATATTAAAGGTGCCTCACACTGAGGGACCTGGGGCAACCTGAACAAGATGTAAGGTCTGTAAGGTAAGGTAAGTGGCAAGCTGTGATCGATCACCTGTCATCACTAGAGAAGTTAGTCCCTCATGGGCATCTTCACCTGCAGTCTCTTCAATGGAGACTAAAGGAGTGCTGGTCACAGGCAAGGGACCCACAGTCCTTCCTGGTTCCTCGGAGGAAGTAAGGGAGGACCTGGCCTGGTGGCTAGATGACAGGAACCTCTTGATAGGAGTGCCCCTGCGCACTCCCCCTCTGGAGATGCTTCTGTTCTCAGACGCATCGACCGAGGGTTGAGGCGCACACCTGGAAGAGTTGTTGGTTGCAGGAGTGTGGAACCGTCACGACAGGCACCTTCACATCAACTTCCTGGAACTCAAGGCTGCGTTTCTCGTGCTCCAAGAATTCCGGGAATGACTGATTGGACACTCAGTGGTATTGATGAGCGACAACATCACGGTTGTGGCATACGTCAACAAACGGGGGGGCTAGTATCCCTCCTGTTGCACCAGTTGACGATACAGGTGCACGAGTGGGCCGTAGCTCACTCGGTAGAGCTGTCAGCCAGATACATTCCAGGTAAGAGGAATGTAGTGGCAGACAAGTTCAGCTGCCAGAATCAGGTGATTGGGACTGAATGGTCTCTTCACCCAGATGTGGCGGAAAGGCTCTTCGACCTGTGGGGGGCATCCAGTAGTGGATCTGTTTGCCACCTGCACAACAGAAAACTTCAGGATTTTCTTCTCAGTTGTGCCAGACCTATGAGCAGCTGCAGAGGACGCATTCCAACACCCGTGGGACAACCTCGTAGTCTACACCTTTCCCCCGTTCTGCCTGGTTCACAAGGTGATCAGTAGGGTGCTGGTAACCAGCAATCTTCAGATGATTCTGGTGGCACCCAAATGGCCTGAGGCCATTTGGTATCCGGACCTGCTGGCTCTTCTCTTGGAGGCACTGCGAGAGATTCCCCCTTGGCACATCCTGCTCTGTCAACTGCATGTAGCATGGTACCACCAGGCAGTACATTCCCAGTGTCTTCATGGCTGGCGGTTATCCACCATCTCTTGCAAGCGAGAGGCTTTTTTTGCCGAGCAGCAACAGAGATGGCTGGATACCTCAGACAGTTTCTCTGCCTTCCTTTTACTTTACCTCCTTTCATATAATCTTTCTTAAGCAAATTCCAGGTTCTTGGGTGCTGCTCTTGTGGGTGTTCGGCCTTTCTCCTTTTCCTGTTCTGGTGCCGTCGGACAGGACTGACAGAGGATACCGTTTCATGAGAAGTTGGGTGCTAGTTGTGGGTTTTTTTGTTTCTCCAGCATAGAAAAGCGAGTATATAAACGGATGTTGGACTATGTCCATCATCTCTTTCTGCAGTACAGGCTCCGGAAGAACCTTACAGTCAATTCAAGCAATGTTTGATATGTTGTATTCAACTAAACCAGTAGACTCTCAAACATCAAGTAAGCTGATCTGGTTTTGGCTGAGTCAGGCAGCTTTTGGGGAAGATGACTCTAGGCTAGCATCACTTATGGGGCTGAGTAGACTGGATTCAACCTTGCTTCCTAATTGGAAGTGTTCTGTATGAGGTAGCGGGTAACCCTTCTGCCGGTGTCCGAGTTCCACTTTACGAATCTGTTGAGACTTTTCTCTTGGGTTCCTTCGTTTATTCGTGTGGTAGGGGTTACAGGTCGTGAGGCTTGTATTCAGAAGACGTCTTTCACAGCCAGTCGGAGGCCTTGTCCCACTTTATGTGGATGTTGTGAGAATTGATGAGTGTTTCTCAGATCCTGGACTGTTTGACAACTTCATCACTTCAGTTTCGATGGGGTTCGCATACCAACTAGACTAATATTTCAGCTGGGTGTACTACATTCTTGTCAAGGAGAAGAGGAACTTCTTGTTAAATCATCTGACTCCTCACTATCCAGACATTCATAAGAAGGTTCCTGTTGAGGGCACCTCTTGCACTCAGCAACAGTCTTTTAGGAAACAAGATGTCTCCTTGATGGTCATTTTTGTGTTGTCATCGTCATAAGGAGAGTCACAGCAGCATTGTTGGATGATTGTATAGCAGGTGACGGATCACAAATGCTGCTGTGTCCGGTTCGAGATCTCAACATTTACTTGTCACGTACTGAGAATCTTATTTGGTTCCCATACGTGTCCATCTTGTTCCATTTCCAAAGTGCAATTAGTTTCTTCTTGTGATGGATTATTAATCAAGCGTCAGTTGGTTCTTCATTACTTTCGGAGCCTTCGAGTTGTGCTTCGCGTCCAAGGGCACAAAGTATCGCGAATGGTTACCCTTCGGCTTTCTGGGGGAATTTTTCAGTTTTGGCGAACTTGGAGGTGGTTATTTGAGAGTTGGTATGGGTTTTCATAATGCCGTACCTTAGGGATTTTAATTTTCTTCAGAGAAAGGTTACTCACTGGGTCCTGTCGTTGCAGTCAACTCGGTTTTATAATTAGCTTGGTATCATTAGGGTGATAGAAATTTAGGTAGTCAGTGATAGTCTAAATGAGCTCGAGAGTTGCTGGTCAAGCTTAGACTGAGTGTATTGTTCCTTTAAGTCCTTGAGGTTAGGCAGATCCCGATGGTCATGTTGGAATAACTTTAACTTCTTCAGCACAGTCATCTGCGTCATTGAGCAGTAGAGAACTAGAAGGTCCTGCACACTCAACTTCTCCATACATGAGAAGCTGAAAAGCCACATGGGAGGTTCACCATTTCCCTTCCATGCATGAGAGGTATAGAATACCACATGGGATGTTCTTCAGACACAGGCAGTACCTTGGACTCAACACTGACAGTAAGGTACGTACTTCCTCTGCAAGCATCCTCACCGACTGAGTTGGACGACTAGGTGAGGAAATTTGCTTTTACCTCCATGAATAAAAAGTATAGATTACCACATGGGAGGTACTTCTGACTCAGATGGTACCTTAGACTCAACAGTGACGTTGAAATACTTTCTTTGCAAACATCCTCACTTACCGAGTTAGTTAACTAGGTGATGATACATATATTTATACATGGTAGATTGTTAATGAGTTACCTGCGTATGCTCCGTGGACAGGTTGGGCTGAATTAGATCGATCCCACCTCCATGAAAATTTTGTTAATTGGGCTAATTCAGGTGTTCAGTGAGTGTATTGCAATATGAAGTTGTCATAATATAACTAATAAGGCAGTCCCCGGGTTACGACGGGTTCAGCTTACGACGTTCCGAGGTTAAGGCGCTTTTCAATTATATTCATTAGAAATTATTTCCAGGGTTATGACACATGTTCCAGGGTTACGCCACCCACAACACTGATCTGGCAGAAGAAATATGACACCAAAAATGCAAAATAATCAATATTTGAAGGTTTTTTTTATGAAAAATGCAATAAGAATGCAGTTTACATAGTTTTGAATGCACCCAAAGCATTAAAAGTAAGGTTGTTCATACGCGAACAAACCCTTGGTCTTAACAATAGGATCATTTCTAGCGCCCAGCTGGATCCGGTAAAAAAGTAGATGAAAGCAAGGAATCTTGTGGTATCTGGCAACGCATGCGTAGATCGGGTGAAGAGTGCTCAAACGCCGAACATCTATGCCAGTCCTTCTTTACTGCCTTGGGACGAGAGTTGGGTTTTTTCCTCTTTTGGCCTTTTTCCTGGTTTTTGCCCGTTTTGTTCCTTTAGTGTGTTTGTGTGTGTTTTTACCTAATATTATGGCTTCTTCTGCTCCTTCTCGATGTCAGCGTTGGTGGCCCGGAATTCCTGGATTCCGGTGTTCTCGTTTCTTGGCTTTGTCAGCGAGGGACCCTCACATCACTTGCAGTAGGTGTCGTTCCAATTTTTGTACGATTACGAATCCTTGTGCGGAATGCCGGTCATGGCCTTTGGAGCAGTTGAGGAAGTTTTATGGTAAGAGGGAACATCGGAGAGTCTCCTCTCTTCCTTCTTGGGAGGGCTTTAATCCTATTCCCGATGTTTCGTCTTCCGCAGTAGTCAACCCCCATAGTAGCGTTGCCCCTGCTTCTCCTTCCTTTTCTTCCATTGATTCGTCGATGGAAGTATCGGGAGGTCGCCAGGGTATTATTGGTAATGTAGCCCCCTCTTCCTCGGGAGTTTTTTCGGTTCCCGAGAAGGGTGAGGTTTTTTCATCTTTCTCTTCTCTTCCAGAGTCCTTGGGGGGGTTGCTAGCGCATTTTGAGGAGGCTCGCATCCCCCTCCCAGTCCAGCCACTGGATCAGTCGGCCATCTTGTATTGTTCCGCCGGTCTCTGCCGCCGCCTTGTCTCTGAGTGATGCTCCGGCGTCAGCCCCGTTGTTGTTGTCATGGGGCCCATCTTTGTGTATTCCTCCACCAGTGGCGTCTCTTTCCCCCTCGCTCAGAGGGGAGGTCGTGACATCACCACCGCTTGTGATGTCACTCTCATCGATGACGTATCTTCCAGTCGCCACCTCCGAGCCGCCTCTCTTAGCCGTGACGTCATCTGTGCCACCCAGTTCGAAACATCTCCCTTCCTTGTCTTCGGAGCCTTCTCTGGCACATCAGTCCGAGCTCATATGCCAGGCTGTGCTTCAGAGGCTGGACTCTGTTTAAGATGTGAAGTTGGCTGCCATATCGGTTGGGAGGACTGGTAGGAAACGCGTTGCTTCGTCCCCGCCTTCCGAGAAGAGTGCGCATAAGAAGCTAGTGCTGTCTCCTTCTCCCTCTTCCCCCTCTATGCCTCGTGGGCGTATTAGGCATTGGAAGGCTAAGGACCTTGCCCTTCCTTTGCCGCCGAGGGAGGAACAGCACAGACGTGTTCACGAGAGTGCTGTGGTTTCGGGCAGTGTTAGTGATGTGTGTTCTGCAGGGGTTGCTTCGCCGCCGAATCTCGTACGTGCAACCACCCCACCCCGTCCTTGCACATCGCAAGCGTGTTGTAACCTCCCCGTCCGTGCACGTGATGGTAGTGCTTCTTCTTCTCCCGGGCCTATTCGTCGCCGTAAAGATCTGAAGGCGCCTGTCAAGAGGTCGAAGGTAATGAGCACGGAGGTGGTGCAGCCGGAGTGTTTGCTTGCTTCCAAGTCTTCCACTATAAGGGATTCTCCGTCAATCTCAAGTGCTCGAGTTTCCCCCCCCATCTCCCGTACGTACGGCCGCCACGCCCGTGTCTGTTCATGGTCGTCTGGAGTCAACTGTTGAGGTAAGTGATGTGCCTAATGTTACTGTGGGTCCGTCTCGGAGGTTGACGCTTGGACCCAGCCCAGATAGACTAGTAGAGATTTCAGACTGTTTGCCCACTAACCCTTCTGTGAATTTTGGTGAAGAAAATGCGTTAGAAGAGCCTACACATCCTTCTCGTTGTCGGTCGCCGGTGCCAGAGCAGGAAGAAGGGGGACATGCAGGAGTTTCTGTCTTCCTTTTCAGAGGTTGTTGATCTCATTCTTGGGTTCAACAATTTGAAAAGTAGGACTCAGGATCAGTCGCCTTACACTCTTTCTTGCTTGGAAGCCTTGGTGGGAGCTGCTCAGGACCCCAAATCATCTCTCCAGCTGCTGTTGTCAGGGCACGTTCAATCGGTCTTGCAGAAGGTTAACGCCTCTGTTTCTGACCGGGACGGTTCACTTCGCTCTAGAGGCTCTATCAAACTCCTACCCCCACCTCTCACAAGACATAGGAAGTACTATGCTACGAGCTCTGCATTTTTGTTGTCACGCCACCTTAACCCAGACGTCATTCGCCTGAAGCTGGGTTTGACTTTGGAACAGGTGAGGTCAGTGGCTCCGTCCTTATCTCCGCAAGACGCCTTAGGCTTGGAATCTACGGCGGCCTCCATGTTGCAGGCGGTTTCTTGGCTGGACCTCTGGTCTGTGGTGATTGCTAAGATAGCTTCTGACAGGTCCCCTGATGGGTTGGTGAGTGCCGCCTCGCTTGCCAGTCTTTTGCAATCCGGGGTCAAGGCGTTTTTTTATATGGCTCACCTCAGTGCCAATTTATGAGATAATCGTCTTCTGGTTAGGAGGGACGCGGCTTTGTCTAGGATGGAGAGGTCGCTCGACACCGAGTCTTTGCTGGCCTTGAGGAACGGTGACCTGTTAGAATCGCAATTTTTGTTTCCACAGACCGAACTCGACAATCCGATAGACCGACGTCGGGCTGACACCAAGGACTGTCTGGTGCACCAAGCCATGTCTAAATCAGACCCCTGCCCTCGGAGACGTTTGGCCCCCCCTCCTCCCCCGGTCAAGCAGCATTCGAGGAGATCATCCCCTGGTAGGCCATCGAGGACCTCGAGTTTGGCAGGGCCTTCCCGTTCGTCACAGCCCAAGTCTCAGGATCGACGCCCCTTTCGCTCTCGTTCCTTTAAACCAAGCAGAGGTCAAGGGGGCCATTGGTAGGTTGGGCGCCTCTCCCTCTCCTGCGCCACAGGTGGGGGGGTTGCCTGGCTGGCCATTGGGCCAAGTGGCAGTGTTACGGGGCGGAGAAGTGGGTGGTAGATGTCCTTTGGGTGGGATACCTGTTGTCATTCGACTTCTCTCCTCCTCTGTCGGACAAGCCACAGCTCAGGAAGACGTATCCCCCAGATTCTCTGAAGTTCTTGGCTCTTCAGGAGGAGGTGCAGAAAATGCTGGACAAAGATGCGATAGCGGAAGTAGTGCGTCCGTCCCCGGGATTTTACAGTCACATCTTCTTGGTGCCCAAGGCATCGGGAGGATGGAGGCCTGTGATCGACTTATCCATCTTGAATTGCTTCATCAGGAAGACACGGTTCAAGATGGAGACCCCGCGCTCGGTGTTGGTAGCCGTGAGGGAAGGCGACTTCACGCTGTCAATAGACTTGAAGGACGCATACTTCCAAATCCCTGTTCATCCCACGTCCAGGAAGTTCCTTCGCTTCTCTCTGGCAGACAAGATCTTTGAGTTCAAAGTCTTGTGCTTCGGGTTGACCACAGCCACTCAAGTGTTCACAAGTTGGGCCCATGCTCAGGGGATCCGTTTGCTGAGGTACCTCGACGATTACTTGGTCTTGGCAGTTTCCAGGGAAAAGCTGCTGCAAGACAGGGATCGTCTTCTTCGGTTCTGTCTGGACCTGGGCATATTAGTCAACCAGGAAAAGTCGAACCTCGTACCCACTCAAAGGATTCTCTACCTGGGCATGGTCATCGATACGACAGTGGCGAGAGTTTTCCCGTCGGATCAGAGATTAGAGAAGTTGCGGGCTGTGTCGCACAACTTCCTCTCAAAGTCGCATCAGTCAGCTCATCAGTGGCAGGTTCTTCTGGGAGTGCTATCTTCCCTGGAGAAGCTGGTCCCTCATGGGCGTCTTCATCTTCGGTTTCTGGGGGAATTCTGGTCTCCGGTGGGGGACTCTCCCCTGTTTATGGTCCCTCTTTCTTTGAAAGTGAGAGAAGACCTTCGTTGGTGGCTGGACGACCAGAATCTATTGAAGGACGTCCCTCTGCGTTCTCTTCCTCCGGACTTCCTTCTGTTCTCGGATGCCTCCCTGGCAGGTTGGGGCGCGAACTTAGGCTGCCTCATGGCTTCAGGCGTTAAGGGTTTAGAGGACAAGCAGCAGCATATCAACATCTTGGAGTTGCAGGTGGCTTTCCTGGGTCTGAAGGAGTTTCGGGGGATGGTAGAGGGTCACTCTGTCGTTCTCATGTCGGACAACACCACTGTGGTAGCCTACGTGAACAAACAAGGAGACCTAGTTTCTCAGTAGCTTCATGCCTTGACCATTGAGCTTCACCAGTGGGCAATCAGCAATTCGGTAGAGCTTTCAGCCAGGTATATCCCAGGGAAACGGAACGAGGTCACAGACAAACTCAGTCGCCGGGATCAGATCTTAGGCACAGAGTGGTCCCTTCATCAAGTGGTGGCGGACAGGCTTTTCCAGATTTGGGGAGACCCATGCTGGACCTTTTTGCGACACGTTACAACAGGAAGCTGGAGGTGTTCTGTTCAGTGGTCCCAGATCCCTTGGCATTGGCAGAAGACGCATTCCAACATCCCTGGAACAACCTGGAGGTGTACACCTTCCCTCCATTTTGTTTGATCCGTCAGGTTCTGAACAGGCTGTTGGGTTCACAGGGTCTCAGAATGACTCTGGTAGCCCCTCTGTGGCCTCAGGCAGAATGGTTTCCAGATCTGCTATCGTCATTGTCGGAGATTCCAAGGGAGATTCCCCCTTGGCGGCATCTCCTGTGTCAGCCCCATGCAGAAAGGTTCCACCAGTCAGTAGAATCCCTGTCTCTTCACAGTTGGAGGCTATCAACTATCTCCTCCGAGAGAGAGGCTTTTCTCAGAAGTCAGCTGGGCACATGTCCAGCAGTCTTAGAAAGTCAACCTCCACAGTTTACCAAGGCTAATGGGCGATCTACTGTGTATCGACGTCTCCTCTTCCTTCCCTGCTAGTTAAGGGGTATGAGCAGTCGTCGTCTCCTAGAGAGCTCAAGCCCCCAACGTGGGATGTTTCCTTGGTGCTTAAGAGCTTGACTAAGAGCCCATATGAGCCCTTGCGCCGCTCATCTGATAGGAACCTGACGCTTAAGACAGTTTTCCTTTTGGCTTTGGCATCTTCCAAAAGGGTAGGAGAGCTCTACGGTCTGAGTTAAGAGGTGAAGCACACCAGGGGCTGGAAGTCAGTGTACTTCGAATTTGTTCCAGAGTTCGTGGCCAAGACCCAAAATCCCTCGGTACATGACAGGTTCACTTCGTTCTCCATTCCCTCACTGACTGACTTTGTGGGTGGTGATGCTCAAGAGCTTTTGTTTTGCCCTGTTTGGGCCCTGCGTTACTATCTTAAAAGGACTCGGCACCTTAGACCAGGCTGCCGCAGACTTTTTGTAAGTACAGGCCATACGAAGAAAGAGGTGTCTAAGAATACTATCTCTTTTTGGATACGGGAAGCCATCAGACAGGCATATTTGACTCTTGACGTTAGGGGTATTGATCCCTCTCTGGCTTTCAAAAAGAACTTGGCTGTACATAGAGTGTTGAGCGCTGGTACTTGGTTACGCCAGCCCACGTTCACCTCTTTCTATCTTAAGGATGTTGCCCACAGATCTATGGACACATTTTCCCTGGGTCCTGTGGTGGCTGCCCAATAGGTTGTGTAACTCATAGTTGCCCTTAACGGGGCACCTTTGTATCTTACCTAAGATGATTGTGTGGATGAGAGAATGAGTGAGTTGGCTGGCCTCCTTCTTTCTCTTGTACCTTTCCTTCTTCCTAAGGGTGGTTTAAGGAATTGACACGTCATTTGCTGGACTGGTCTGATACAGGTGAGTGAGGCAGTCATACTGGTAGTGTGGTCGTGCAGTATTCAATATCTTACCCACTATTTAGTAGCATAGGCTCCACTCCTGGGCAAGGAGTAGTTGGGAGTACTACAAACCCTAGTGCCCTGGTTTGTTTTTTGAACAGTCACAGTTTTTTCTTTGGTTCCCTATACAATGGTTATCCCGTATATCATTGTACGTCACTCAGGTTCTGAGTGGTCTCAACGGGCTTCAGTCCCTCTCTAAGAACTATTTCTTTTGAGAGCTGGACTGGTGGGTAGGCCCCCAGCCAGTCTAGGATGTCTTATACCTCCCTCCAAGTATGAGTCTCTCCTATTGTTAGGACCGAGAGTTTGTTCGCGTATGAACAAATGACAAATTTTCTAAGACAATTTGTATTTTTCATAGCTACAAATCTGAGGTCTTAATGTTATACTGCCCGCCTCTAGCCGCCCCTCTTTTTGTTAAGTCATCCTGAGTTGGGAAAGACTGGCGTAGATGTTTGGCATTTGACCACTCTTCACCCGATCTACGCATGCATTGCCAGATACCACAAGATTCCTTGCTTTCATCTACTTTTTTACCGGATCCAGCTAGGCGCTAGAAATTATCCTATTGTTAAGACCTCAAGTTTGTAGCTATGAAAAATACAAATTGTCTAAGAAAATTTGTCATTTTTATGAGGATTTGTGACGATGTTCCGGCTTACACGACGATTTTCGGCTGACAACACGTCTCAAGAACGGAATCCCGTCGTAACTTGGGGTCTGCCCGTAGTCTTGTCTTTGTACACTCCTTCCCAAGCCGGTTTCTTTGTTAGCCTGTGATTTATTTGTGCTTTGCTTTCAGTGTGTGTGTGTGTGTGTGTGTGTGTGTGTGTGTGTGTGTGTGTGTGTGTGTGTGTGTGCCTGCTTGTCTTTTGTCATGGATTCCACCAAGAGTTCTAGGTCTTGTCAATGCATGTTCCAGATTTTCATGTTCGAGGTTTTTGGCGTCTTCTGTTACTGACCCCCTGAACCTGTTGACTGAGTTGCCCTGACTGTCTCTTTAGGTGCAGTTAAGCACATAGCAGGTGAAAGCAGTTCAGGACAGTGGACTTGTCTGTTGTATCCCAAAATCCCACATAAAAATGTAAAAATGGTGGTTAATAATGAAAAATGAAGTCGAGAAGTAAAACTGTGTAGTTGCTCATTACTTAATAGGAAAAAAATTGGGAAACAAAAGTTATTGAGTAAAAGGAAACACACTGAAGAGTGCTAACAAGTTCATGATGCATTAGACAGTTAGAAAAAGGAGCCTCCTTTATGTAAAGTGCAACTATGCATAACAAATATATTTAAATATGTGAGTGAAGCAACACTCAAAAAGATACCATCTTAGAAAATCTGACAATTGTTCAATAATCATTACTTTGTACCGCACCAGTTAATGACAGACAACGATGGAAGTCTGTAATTACTTTGAAATGTAGAACTCGCCTTTTTATCTTTATTCAATAGAAGCTGAAATAAAGTATTTCAAATGGAAGATGAATTGGTAAGAAATGCTAGAAATTCCTGATGGCCACACCTGGAGAACAATGGCAGAGCTATTGGCTCCAAAGAGATGTGTTATGTGAGACTATCTTTTTATATTTGTCAGGCAAAAAACCTGTTATCCATGGCACATTGTGGACCATGAATGTTGGCATATATTATGAGGTTGCAATTATTAACACCAAATTTTGCAATTTGGTATTGGTTATTTCTCGGAATATGTTATCATAACTTTAATCTTGCTCTGTGGCATGCATTGTAATATTGGTCAGTCTAATTGCAACTACCATTGGGTGACATGTAGCTTTTTGTTTCTCCATGTTCCCTTGATGTTCTTTAGGTAAAATGGATGACCTACCCATAATCAGGCTATCTGAAATACCATGAATACTAATGTGTTTGAATGTAAACAGATTTCAATCAAGTACTATCATGTTTTATGGTTTTTTCATTATGTTAATTTTAATCATTACAGCATTTTCATGAAATATGGATCTGAAGGTAAGCATTCTTAATCAATAATTGGATAGTGAGTATGAAGATACTGTAATGATTTACATGTTACTTTTAATCTCATAAACATGGATTTAACATTTTTAATATGCCATAGTGAGTTTCCTTAAAAATATTCATGGCCAGTTATAAATAATCTTTACTCCTTTTCTTCTTTTTCAGACCTAGAAAGGGACAAAGAAAAGAAAAGTTGAAAAAAACACCGTAAGTATACAGTATCACATTATGCTGTGTTTAGAGTTTTAGGAATATCAAATGATTTGGCTAGATAGTAGGTATTATAGTGAAAACCACTCTAGGGTATAAATTAAAACCTTTGAAAATTTAGGTCTGTATTCATACCAAGTGACTTTTGAACCAAAGCTAAATTTTTCCTTCAACAGCACAGATTTTATTAAATCATTTTCGCAAGGAGCAAAGGGATCAGAAAGCACTAAGGTAATAATGTGAACACTTTATAATAGAGACCTTCTTTCCTTGACTTTTACTTAACTGCAGCTAGAGGTACCTCTTGTAGAATGTCAGCATTAAAAAATTTTTACATTTACGAGTTATGTTATCTTTGAAACTTTATACTATTGTATATGTTACGGGGATCAAAATGACCCCATTTAACTAAAAGGAGAGAACTCCTAACTGATAACATGACCTATACTTGGTTACAGCATTCTCCTTCCATCCCTGTAGCTAGCTGAAAATTAGTCATTTAATCTCAGGCGAATTCAAACTCTTTCTAACAAAAATATATCGTCATTTTCCCCAAAATAGCTAACATGAAAGTGAAATCAAATGAATTAAAGAAATCACAATAGAATCATTAAAATACTATTACTCTTCTACGTAATCATTTTGGATAAAAAGAATTAAATAATCTCACAAATCATCAGAGTACCATTGCTACTCTTGTGTAACCATATTGGAAAATTATCCCCACTAATTCTCAAATAAACAACTTCATGAGTCGCTATCAAACATGTCAGAAAAAAAAGGTCTAGAGAATTCATTGTGTTGACAATCAAATCCATCTGAAAGGTAAAACCATAATTATCAAGCACTGAAATACATCACGAGTGCAATGGATAAAAACGTCTTATAAATCTTTCAATGTTCCCTGCATTTCCACGTTCAGTTTCTATAAAGTTTCAAAGTTTCTCTTTCCTTTACCATATCTCTGTGGATCTCCAAGCACCTCCTATGGCATGGTTTCACACTCAATGTCTGTCATATAATTCCCCCATTAATTACCATACCAGAGATTTTATCTCGTTCCTTGGCTTCTAACAGTCGTAAGAACGCAAGCATGCAAATAGACACAAACGTACGCACGCATGTCTCCTCCGGTGATTCTATATACCTTGCTCCGGTGTACGTGCGTTTCTATTTCACACGAACTCTGTGACCCTTGAACAGGCACTTGTATATTCCACTTATTCAGGCCATTTGCACGTCTGCGATCTCTTCAATGTGGCTGGGTATGTTTATGAAAATTTGTCCTATACAAGCGATTTAATGAATTTGCTGTTTCGCACTTCTCAACACTAACACTCAAAGCTGAATGATTGTCACGTCGTCACTTGTCACTCGGGTTATTGACTTTACTTGTTTCCACTTTAGTATGTCTATTTATACATATATCCAGTGCCTTTCATATACAGACATTCACAAAATACTTTTTTTTAAATACGTAGTTATATCCAAAGAAAAAACGGGCAAACTAAACCGGCTTTAAAGAGATAGAGAGATAGAGAGTAATCGCATCCCCTCTTGAAGGCAGTAAGGAAGTAACTGATCTGCTAACTGGATGCCCAAGGCATTGTGGGAGCTCCTACTAGATACCTTGTGAGCAAGCACAGGTGGCATACTGGTTTACACACATTTTTTTTCTTATTAATTTTACTGGATTTCCAGCTGGCTCTATCAGATTATCCTAATGTTAAGACCTCAGGTTTGTTAGTTATGAAAAATACAAATTTATTTAAAAATTTTCATTTTACTGAACCCCATTTCTGTCCCTGTAATAACATTTGAAGGTATTTTTGAACATTTTCCCAAATTTTATAAATTTATATCTAAATTTATATTGCAATCCACATCAAAAGAAAAGGAAAAGTTGAAACAAAACCTTATTAACTGCCTCATATTAAGATAGCATGATGTTATAACTCAAAATAGTTTGTCCATCCTTTCTTAAATCAGTGAATTGGTAAATTACCCTGGATTGGCCTTCCACAAGTTTCCTTATTGAACTTAGCTGCTGTGAAAGTAAATGTTTAGTTTGATAGAATACTGTCTGTTTCATTCATAGTGGCACACTCAGTTAGTTTGTGTTGTGTTCATATAGTTACATCTACCTATGTTAAGTGGACTGCATCATTCCTAGAATCCATAATTCTGATTGAGCGGCAAAAAAGTGAATGTTCCCATAATTTATTACTTGTCTTAATATGTTGAGAAGAACCATTTTATTTTGATATAATATATATTTACTTCTTGCCAGTTAGATGTGATCATTGGCTTTTGAGCTACTTCCTTAATGTGTGTGAACACTGATTTGGACAGTCTGAAATTGTTTTATAATAAGCTTGTCTTTCATTTTTCAACATTCAGATTGATTTGGACAGTCATAGTCTGAAATTGTTTGATAATAAACTTGTCTTTCATTTGTTCCGACACGTTATACAAACCATCGGTCCTTTACATAAGGAATTACTATTCAGCGCCAGCTGGACTGGTCGTAAGATTTACTAACAAGGTAGTTCGGCAGTAACTGCTTGTCCGATGGTCGGGAGTCCCGTCTGACTGGAGGTAAGCATATCACTTTGCTTTCGACCACCGTTGGGTGAAGATGTGTGCTCGCCTCTCTGCCCGCCTCTGTCATGAGATTATCAAAGCTTTGGATTACTTTTCAACCTATTTCTCTTATAATAGTGTGGAAGTGATTGTAAGTACTCTGTTGTTATTATTTTGTTCATTATTGTGGAAGTGCATTGCAGTGTATCATGCAGTCCCATGAATCAGAGAAGCCCCCTCGCCCCCCATCCAACCGGAGAGTGTGCCCTGGAGTGGGAGACCGTAAGTGTGGGGCTTTTAGGTCCAGTGATACTGTGGACCCTCATCCCTTACATACTAGATGCTGAGGGCGTGAATGCTCTCGGTCATCAACGTGTGATGTTTGTGTCTCTTGGTCGGAGGAGCAGTGGGAGTTGTACGAGAAGAGGAAGAAGCCGCATAGAGACGTCAAGGTGTCATCGCAAAGCTCTCCTTTGACACCTTTGGTGACCGACACGTCATCTTCTTTCCTCCCTCCTCATCAGCTCCCTCATATGGCTCTGTCCCCTTCAGGGGATGTGTCCCTCTCCGCTTGATTTGTCAAGTGCAGAGGGAGGAGCGCGACACCCCGACCTGGAGTTGTACTCTGGGTCTTCTGTCCGCTCAGGGTGGGATCCTTCCCCCTCTGAGCGAACAGGAACCCCCCCTCCCCCCCCATTAACCCGAATGTTGCTTCCTCAGGTGTGTCTGCCTCTGCAGGCGGGGATCTTCAGCAGGTGTGGCACTCCCTGAGCCTCTGGGCACTGAGTATTCAGGGGCTTATTCACCATCTGGCTGCAGCCCTGGTCACTCACGGGGTGGAGACGAGGATGACTACGACCGTCTCGACACCAGGTTATGCTGCACCACCGCACCTGGTGTACATAGAGCACGTGACAACGGTCACTCCTCCGGCTGTGGTACAAGCTCCGCTGTCGTACTTGCCCCGGAGGGAGATGGTTTCTCCTCCACCTGGTTTTGTTGTCCTCGCTCCGCCCCCGACTTCGAGTGCCTGAAGAGCTCCCCTTGGATTGTCGTCCTGTAGATGTCACCGTACCTGCTGTCTCTGTTCCTGCCCGTGGAAGTGCTGCCGCTCCCGCAGGTCCTTCTGGACAGGTGTAGTTGGGCCCTGTTGCCACCACAACTGCCCCAGCTCCATCCTGGATGGGAGACCTGTCTGCTGTCCTGAGGAAGCTGGCGAAGAAGTCCAAGAGGAAGAGGAAGGTGTCGTCGTCTTCTGCCACCTCTTCCCTTTCGACTTCCAAGGCCCCTCAGAAGTTTTGCTCAGAGACTTCTAAGGGTCTGTCTTGCTCCAGCGGGACAGGTGGGTCTTCCGCTGGTCCTCCCATTCCTTCGGGAACGGGGCCCGTCTCTCCACTGGGAAACGTCTCAGCCATTCGCTCGCTAGCATCACCTACGGTGATTGTGCAGCCAGAAACCAGACGACTGAGCACGCTCACCATCTGGGTCCAGGCACTGAGTGGAAGGATGGTAAGAGTCGCTCAGGTGACTCGCCAGACCGATGATCGCTCGCGCAGCGATCGTCTGGTTCCCAGGGTTGACGTGATGGTCCCACCAGACCGTCCATGTGCTGAGGCTGGGAAGAGGTACCAGGAACAGCCTTGGCTGCTCCTGGTACCGTGGCGCATCGTGAGGACGGTGCTCACCCGACCATCACTCCCACTGGGACCGGATGGTTCGCACGACTGGTAGCAGCTCCCCTGATGCACGAGACCGACGCTACCGCCCTTGGTCCAGCGCTTCTCTGCATGGAGACCATTGGTCCAGACCTGCAGCTCGATCGCCACTGCGGGTTGGCGATCGCCTGCAGTCCTCCCAGCCTGCCAGTTCCGCTGGTAGGCAGGATAGGAGTGTCAGGCCTTCCTCACCTGTCCCTTCAACCTCCTTGGGCTACACCAGGACGAGTGAGGCGAACAGGAGTGACAGTGAGGGGTGCGCTCGTTATGTTCCGACCACGAGAGCCTACGAGCCTGGCTCGGTCCTAGGACCAAGCAGATCGTACACTTAAGTGGTTGGAGGAGACCACGAGGGGTCTGGCGAGGTTCTTCCTCCTGAAGGAAGAGTGTCTCGGGAGGTGGTCGGTCTGGATGGATCTGACAGTCCATCACCTCAGGACGCGGTCACCCCTGGGATACAGAGGTCCTTTGCAGAGGTCGTTGCGCTGATTTGTCAGCACAACAACCTTGGGGAGGGATCGGTGGTTGCTCCCTCTGACCCTCCATCGAGGTTGGAGTTGTTCTGGGGGCCTAAGAAGGAACCCAGAGTGACAGTGGGACTATCCCGGTCTTCCTTGGCCGACAGTGTGTTGGACCAGAGGAACGCCTTTGTCTCTGGACAGGAGGACTCACTCAGGTCCAGCAGGTCGGACAAGCTGCTTCCCCCTCCTCTGCCTCATCAGTGGTGCTTCTACGTGCCTTCGGTAGGCCCGTTGCCGACCGAGCAGGTTGACCCAGAGATAGCTCCTCTAACTCCGGGACTGCCTCTTCATCACCTGCTGGTTCTCGCAGCAATAGGCATCGGCCCTGGAATCCACTGCCATGGCAGCTTTCCAGGCCGTCTCCTGGCTGGATCTGTGGTCCCTCGCAGTATCCAGAGTCGCCCTCCTCGGGACCTGTCGTCCCCGAGGAAGACTCGGCGTTCAGGAGACTCTGCCAGTCTGGAGGTAGGGCCATCTCCCACCTTGCCAACCAGATGGCCAACCTGTGGGCCAATCTGCTTCTTAGGAGACGGGACTCAGTCATGACTCGTGTAACCAGAGCAGGCGGTCAAGAGGTAACGCGTCTATGCAACTTACCTTTGCTCAGTTCCTCCTCTCTCTTTCCCAGAGAGATGGTGGACTCTGTGGTAGAAAAGCAGAGACCTGAAGACAGTTACAAAGACTTCTGGGCAGTCAGGTTCAATTGCGGACAAGCCTCGGAGCTTGGCTAGCGCTTCCTCCGCTCCTAAGACGTCAGCACCATTGAGAGTAGTGCGAGGTAAGACCCAGCCTTCCTCTTTCGCTTCGAGAAGTGACTGTCAGCCCTCCTCTCAAGCCTCCTTCTCTCGCAGGATAGGGGCTAAGCGGAAGGGGAAGAGAGGGAGATGCTAGGGACGGTGTTCCCCCTCAACTGCTGCCGGAAAAAGGGGGTGCCTGGCGAGCCATTGGGCAACTTGGCAGCACTACGTAACCAAGACCTGGGGAGTGGATGTCCTTTGGGAGGGATACCTACTGCCCTTTGAGTCGAGGCCATCCCTCACCTCACACCCGGTCCCTCTTCAGACGTACGTTCCCGTTTCTGCCAGGGACGTAGCACTGACACAAGAAGTCGAGACCATGCTGAGCAAAGGAGCTGTGGAGATCGTGCGAGATGTCACCGGGTTTCTACAGCCGACTTTTCCTGGTGGAGAAGTCTACATGGGGCTGGAGACTAGTGATAGATCTCTCTCCCTCGAACCATTTCGTTTGCCAGACTCGGTTCACGATGGAAACAGCACGCTCAATGGTCGACTCCATCGGGGAGAACGATTTCCTGTTTTATGTGGACCTTACCCATCCACCAGTCCTCCAGGAAGTACCTCCGCTTTATCCTAGACCGGACGGTGTACCAATTCAGGGCACTTTGTTTTGGTCTCTCAGCCGCCCCACAGGTGTTCTGATGAGGTATCTTGACGATTGGCTGGTCCTGGCAAGCTCCCGCTTGCAGTTGCTACAGGACAGAGATCGACTCCTTGACTTATGCCGTGATCTGGGGATCGTGGTAAATGTCAAGAAGTCAGATCTCGAACCCAAGCAGAGGATAAAGTACCTGGGCATGCTGATGGATACAGTAGCAGCTCGAGTCTTCCCCACAGACTTGCAGATCAGCAGGTTCAGGGAGGCAGTCAGACGGTCGTGACAGTCAGCTCAGCAGTGGCAAGTCATGATCAGTCACCTGTCGTCACTAGAGAAGTTAGTCCCTCACAGGCGTTTTCACCTGCGGTCTGTTCAATGGAGACTAAAGGAGTGCTGGTCACAGGCACGGGATCCACAATCCTTCCTGGTTCCTCTCACGGAGTAAGTAAGGGAGGACCTGGCCTGGTGGCTAGATGACAGAAACCTCTTAACAGGAGTGCCCCTGCGCACTCCCCCTCTGGAGATGCTTCTGTTCTCAGACGCATCGACCGAGGGTTGGGGCGCACACCTAGAAAAGTTGCCGGTTGCAGGAGTGTGGAACCATCACGACAGGCACCTTCACATCAACTTCCTGGAACTCAAGGCTGCATTTCTCACACTCCAAGAGTTCCGGGAACGACTGATGGGACTCTCAGTGGTATTGATGAGCGACAACACCACGGTAGTGGCATACGTCAACAAACAGGGGAGCCTAGTGTCCCTCCCATTGCACCAGTTGACGATCCAGGCAAGAGGAATTTAGTGGCAGACAAGCTTAGCCGCCAGAATCAGGTGATTGGGACCAAATGGTCTCTTCACCCAGACGTTGAGGAAAGGCTCTTCGACCTGTGGGGGCGTCCATTAGTGGATCTGTTCACCACCTGCACAACAGAAAACTTCAGGTATTCTTCTCAGTTGTGACGGACCCATGGGCAGCTGCAGAGGATGCATTCATACACCCGTGAGACAACCTCGTAGTCTACGCCTTTCTCCCGTTCTGCCTAATTTGCAAGGTGATCAGCAGGGTGCTGGTCATCAGCAATCTTTGGATGATTCTGGTGGCACCCAAATGGCCCGAGGCCATTAGGTATCCGGACCTGCTTGCTCTTCTCTTGGAGGCACCACGAGAGATTCCCCCATGGCACAACCTGCTGTGTCAACCGCATGTAGAACGGTACCACCAGGCAGTACATTCCCTGTGTCTTCATGGCTGGTGGTTATCCACCATCTCTTGCGAGCAAGAGGCTTTTTTGCCAAGCAGCAACAGAGATGGCTGGATACCTCAGGCAGTCCTCTGCAGCAGTATACGTACCAGGGAAAGTGGTCCGTCTTCTGTGGTTGGTGTCGCTCAGAGCCACTCTTCAGCAGGTAGCAGATTTCCTCATCTTTCTTCGCCGAGAGAAGCTCCTCTGTCTCCGCAGTCAAAGGATACAGAGCCGCCCTGGCCCTAGTCCTTAAGCTACGAGGAGTTGATATTTCCTCCTCCATGGAAATATCTCTCCTAATGAGGAGCTTCGAGAGTTCTTGCCCACCCAGGGAACTCAGACCCCCTGGGGTGGGATGTGACTCTTTCCTTAAGGAGCTTGACTCGTAGACCCTACGAGCCTCTCCTGGAGTCGTTAGACAGGGATCTGACCCTCAAGACCATCTTTCTGCTGGCCCTGGCATCGGCGAAGAGAGTAGGGGAACTTCACGGTCTTTCCTCCGATGTTAAACACTCGAGGGGATGGGGATCGGTTACTCTTGATTTCGTCCCGGATTTCGTAGCGAAGACTCAGAACCCTTCAGTCCCTGACGCCAGGTTCGAGTCCTAC
The DNA here is from genome assembly GCF_015104395.2 of Macrobrachium nipponense. Taxonomy (NCBI): domain Eukaryota; kingdom Metazoa; phylum Arthropoda; class Malacostraca; order Decapoda; family Palaemonidae; genus Macrobrachium; species Macrobrachium nipponense. Next base: position 28,285,864 of record NC_061093.1, on the reverse strand, counting down.
ACGATCCCCTCCCTAGAGGACTTCACCAGTAATGATGCAAAAGAGATGCTGCTTTGTCCTGTGAGGGTGCTACGGAGCTATCTGAAGAAAACTTGACACCTCAGTTCTGAGTGTCGACGCCTTTTCATTAGTACCGGGGTGACCAAGAAAGAAGTGTCCAAGAACACTGTTTCTTTCTGGCTTTGTGAGGTAATCAGGAAAGCGTACGACTCAGACAGGAGTGCCAACACCAGTACCTTTCGTCCAAGAGCCCACGAAGTTAGAGGCATTGGTCCAACCCTTGCATTCTGCAAGAACTTGTCCGTCGCACAGGTGCTGAAGGCAGGGGTGTGGTCCAACCAGACCACTTTCACCTCCTTCTGCCTTCAGGATATTGCCCATAGGTCCTTGGGCACTTTTTCCTTGGGACTTGTGGTGGCTGCTCAACAAGTTGTGTAGCTTACCCAGCTCCTTTACAGGACAAGGTAGCATCTCGTCCTTGTGATACCGCATGAATGAGAGTGTGACTGGCTCTTCTTCCTCTTTTCTTCCCTCTCCCTGCGGGCAGAGGGTAGCGGTCGTCACAATGCTGGACAGGACAATGCAGGTAAGCTACATAACCGAGCTCCATTCTATCCCTTTCATTAGGGATAGAAGCATTTATCCGTCCCTTCCCTAGCAAGGGGGGAAGCGGACAACAGTAAGAAACAAACCAATACGGACTCCTGGGAGGCTACGACCCCAAACGATTGCTGGAGTTCTTGCTGGATGGAGGCTATCACTGGGGCGGCGGACAAGGGGTCGACGTAGCCCGTCGACTTGCCCGCAGGGAAGATCTGGATGGCCAAGTTCCTATCTAATATGTAGGGCTGGCCCTTGGCGGCGTTTTTCCCAAAGCCGCCCACCCACGCTTTCAGGGTGGCGAGGGCGACTTCCCTCACACCGCTAGCCTGAAAGAAAGGCGGGATTAGCTACCAATTGCGGACAGGGTTAACAAACTTACGAACTAGAAGTTGTTAGTAAAATCATAAGTAACCTTATAATGGACATACCCCATCTCCCAGCTGAGCGACCAGGTCGTAGCATATAGCGCAGGCCTCGGGGTGCCAGACGATCGTCTCATTGTACGACGTGGCACACGGGGCGTGAGACCTGCACTCGTCATGTCCACAGGGGTCATACAGCGTCGCATTACAGGCCGGGACCTGGCAGTTGGTAGCCTGTAAGTGAAAAGGTACATGAGTACAGAGTAAACACTTACAGCCTAACATATGCTCCGCTGGTGCCGGAGCGATAAAGTTAGATAAAACCAGAGCCCCGCTAAAATACGTGTGGTAACCAGGTTGGAAGATAGGCTATGGCTCCGCCAATGGCGGAGGCACAAGAATCAACCAACTAGGAGTGGTGGTAATGGAAACCACGACGGACAATGGCGGGGATGGTTGATAAAATGAATATAATAACACACAATTCATTGTAAAATATCTTATAATAGGGTATATATCCTTAAAATAACAAAATTAAAACAACATTAAAACAACTTCTCTCCACCCGTCTACTAGAAGAGTGGCGTAGGTAAGGGTAAGCTCCCTTCCGGTAGCGGGGAGAGATATAAGGATATAGTAGGCAAGCAATCGACCATCCATAGCGCCCACCCTGCCCGCTAGCGGAGCCAATATCCTATAACCAAAGGGGGCCCCGGCTGCGACGGAAGGCTCCCTTCGTATCGTAAGAGAGGTGGCTGAGCAATGGGGAGGGGGGGGAGGGAGGTCCCGGCGAAACACGGCGGGAGCGAGGAAAGGGGGGAGGGGGGAGGGATGGCCTACTCCTCCCCGCCTCACCAACTACCCGTATGGAGACCCGGTACCTCCTAGTGGTCGCCCTATACCCCCTGCTGGCGGAACCCCCCGGTCCCACCTCCGAGAGTGTGAGAGAGGCGATGAGGTTTGTTATGACAACCCAACAGGGGTCCCCCTCCCAGCTCCTCCCCTACATCAGAGAGGGAGGGAAGGGGCAGGGTAAGGTGCTATAGGACACGTGACCGCAAGTGGCCTAGGCCGCGAGCAACACAACCGTGGTAGGGCCACGTGAACCAAGCTGTACCAACATGTGGAACAAGCACCTAGGCTAGCCTAACACCCTAAATAATAACATACATCGAAAAGGGGGAAGAGACACTTTTAGTAAAAGAGAAAGCCCAGGAGGAGGCAGACTGTTCCGAGAAACAGAAGCCTACTCGGAGGCGATAGCCGATGTAGAGCAAGAGCCGGGATGCTGGGCCGAGAATAATAATAATAGCCCTAAATACCAAGCTAAGAGAATGGTAGGAGGGCTGAACTAGCTAAAACTCGATGTAAACAATGAATGTGAAAAAAGTAAGCCCATAAGCATAAGAAGTCCCAGTATGGAGGACCGGGAATTCTTACGAGGCGGCATGGCCGCCACGAGACAACCGAGGAACCGTATATGACCTATAAAAAGGGAAAATATGGTACCCGGAAGTCAAAAATACAGTAAAATGTTACTTATGAGTTACTTAACTTAGCCGTGGCGATTGCAGAGCGTTCCATGATACAGATGCGGATAATTCGCAAGAAAAGCACGAGCACAAGAAAATGGCGACTTGTCGCTGGCGCTAAAAATTAAGGATGTCCGTAGGGGCGCTGCTGTCCGTGGCGTCCTCTAGTAGTAGTAGTAGAGGCTGCATCGCCCCCCGTTGGTATCAGCTCTCTCTTGGGGGGATTCTGATAGGGAGTTCTAATTGGTGTCTCGTGGTAGTGTTCCACACTCGCCCCTATATCATACCGACACTTCTTTTTAAGAGTGAGCGAGTCAGTTTACTGACATTTTCTTAATTTTGTTTTTGCTCTGGTAATTTTTAGGCTAATTTTACTAGAAAGAATGATATTAAGGATACTTTCATAGGGCGACACGAGCCAATCACCCAGAAATAGATTTTTCCTTCGTCAAAATCCCTTATTTGGCTTCTTACTTAAGACTTTAGTTCTTGCTTGCTATTCATAAGAGGTACACTTGCCTCCTTATGAAGTGGTCCAGAGGTCTAACCACTGATCTTGCAGTGCACACTCCAATCAGTTGGACAGAGGCTAGGTTCCCCCCCTTTGCTCTTATGACTAGGGAGGGAACCCAGGTTTGGCAAACACCAGTCTGTTCACAAGACTCAAATTCCTCCCACCAATAAGTGAGTCTTCCTTATGTAAAGGACTGATGGTTTGTATCACGTGTCAGAACAAATCACAATTTGTTCCGACGCGTGATACAAACCATCGGTCCTTTACATATGGAATATACTTAGGGCGGCAGCTGGACCGGTCATAAGCTTTCAAACAAGGTGGTTTGGTAGTAACTGCTTGTCTGAAGGTCGGGAGTCCCGCCAGACTGGAGGTAAACGTTCCACTTTTCTTTCGGCCGCCGACGGTGACAGACGTGTTGTTTGCCGCTCTGCCCGCCATTGTCGTTTGCTTTCATCTTCGATTACGAAGCTTTTGTGTGTATGGTATCTTGTCTGTAGTACTTGATTTGTTGTATCTTGTGGTGTTATGGAGAGCCACGAGACAGAGAGACCCCCTCTCCCTCCAGCAAACCGGAGACTATGCCCTGGCGTGGAGAACCGTATGTGCGGGTCCTTCAGGTCCATTGAATATGTGGACCCTCATGATGTGTGTACTCGGTGCCGAGGGCGAGAATGCTCTCGGTCCGACACGTGTTTGTGCATTGTGGTCGGAGGAGCAGTGGGGGCACTACGAGGGGAGGAAGAAGCCGCGTAAACCAGCCAAGGTGTCGTCGGAAAGCTCTCCAGCGACACCTTTGGTTACGGACACGTCTTCTTCTTTCCTCCTTCCTAGTCGGCTCCCTCATGTGGCTCCTTCCCCTTCGGGGGAAGTGTCATGTTCGGCCTCTTCAGGTGTGACTGCCGTGGGCCACGGGTGGAGATCTCGAGTAGGTCTGGCACTCGCTGGGCCTTCTGGGAACTCCAAGCATTCAGGGGCTGCTGTACCGCCTGGTTGCACCAATGACGCATGGCCCGGCGACGTCCACAACAACGACGGTATCTACGCCAGGGTATGCTGCTCCTCCGCACTTGGTCTACACGCAGCATGTAAGGACAGTGACCCCATCAGCCGCTGTCCAGGTCCCGGCGTCGTTCGTGCTGCGAGAGGAGCCGGCCCCACCACCTGGCTTTGCAGTCCTCGCCCCAGCCCCGGACTTCCAGTGTCCGAAGAGCTCACCGCTTGACTGACGGCCAGTACCAGTTCCTGTCGTCGCCCGCTCCTGATCCAGATCCTGCTGTCTCCGTTCCTGCCCGTGGTGTTGCTGCTCCCACCGCAGGTCCCTCTGGACAGGTGCAGCTGGGCCGTGTTGCTTCGGCAACTGCCCCAGCTCTGTCCTGAATGGAGGACCTGACGTTGGTCCTGAGGAAGCTGACGAAGAAGAAGTCCAGGAAGAAGAGGAAGGTGTCGTTGTCTGCAGCCTCTTCGACTTCCAAGGCCCCACAGCCAAGGAAGAAGGTGGCCTCTCTCTCCCCCCCCCCTCCCCCCCCACAACAAGAAGTCTTGCTCAGAGACTTTAAAGGGTCTGCCCACTCCAGTGTGGCAGTTGGGGCTTTCGCTGGTCCTCCTGTTCCCTCGGGAACGGGGCTCGTCTCTTCTCCCGCAAGGAAGAAGACGGGGACCGGAGGGGTATCGGCTACTGCGGGTACCTCTTCTCCTGGTGCCAGAGGCTCTGCCTCTACACCGAGAACTGTCTCGGCCGCTCGCTCGCGAGAGATACCGAGTGTACGGTCACCGCCAGGGTCCAGACTGCTGAGCCTGCTCACTGGCAGGACCCAGGCACAGAGCGAAAGACTGGTGGCAGTCGCTCAGGTGACTCCCGCCAGACCAGTGATCGCTCTCGCAGCGATCCGCTGGTCCCCAGGGTTGACGCGACGGTCCCACCTTGACCGTCCGCGGGCTGAGGCTAGGAAGAGGTCCCTCTGGTCACCAGCCAGTCTCGGCTGGGCCGGGTACCATGACGCGTGTGAGGATGGTGCGTGCTCTCACCGCATCAGTGGACTCTACAGGTCTCCCGACTGTCGCTCCCACCGGGACCGGATGGATCGCTTGCCAGGTAGCAGCTCTCCTGAAGCTCAGGACCGTCGCTACCATTCTCGGTCCAGCGGCTCTCCCCAGGGAGACTGCGGGACTAGGCCTGCAGCTCGATCGCTTGCAGTCCTCCCAGGCCACCGGCTCTGCTGGTAGGCAGGGGGCTAGCATCAGGTCTTCCTCTCCTGTGCCTTCAACCTCCTCGGGCTACACCGAGAGGAGAGAGGCGATTAGGAGTGACCGTGAGGAGTGCGCTTCTCACGGTCCCGCCACAAGGACCTATGAGCCTGGCACGGTCTTGGGACTTAGCAGATTGTATGCCCAAGTGGTTGGAGGAGACCACGAGGGGTCTGTTGTGGTTCCTCCTGCGTCCTGCGGAAGGAGGAGGATCTCGGGAGGTGTTCTCCTTAGATGGATTTGACGGTCCATCATCCCCTCAGGATGCGATCACCCCTGAGATCCAGGGGTCGTTTGCGGAGGTCATTTCACTGATTTGCCAGCACAACTTCGGGGAAGGATCGGTGCTCCCTCTGTCCGAGCCTCCATCGGGGCTGGAGTCGTTCTGGGTTCCTAAGAAGGAACCCAGGACGATGGTGGGTCTGCCCTGGTCCTCCTTGGCCGACGGTGTGCTGGGCCAGGTGAACTCTCTTGTCTCTGGACAGGAGGAATTGCTTAGGTCCGACAGGTCGACCAAGCTGCTCCCCCCTCCTCTACCACGACAGCGGTGTTTCTACGTGCCACCAGAAGACCCGCTGCCGCCCAAGCAGGTTAACCCGGAGATAGCCAGGCTAACTCCGGGTGTGCCTCTCAACCACCTGCTGTCCGAGAATCGGAGACTGTGTCAGTCTGGAGGTAGGGCCATCTCCTACCTCGCCCACCAGATGGCCAATCTGTGGGCCAACCTGGTCCTATGACATCGGGATGCAGTCCTCGCTCGAGTAACCAGGGCGGCAGGGCGTGAGGCAGCGCTGGGTCTTAGGAACGGACTGTTGCTGGGTTCCTCCTCTCTCTTTCCTAGAGAGATGGTGGATGCTGCTGTGGAACAGCAGCACACTGAAGACAGTGACCGCCTAGTACACTAGGCAGTCTTGAAGCCTTCTGGGCAGCCTCAAGTCACTGCGGCCAAGCCTCGGAGCTTGGCTAGCTCTTCCTCTGCGGCCAAGATGACTTCCTCATCGAGGCCGAGAGGAAAGACCCAGCCTTCGACTTCTTCGGTAAGGAACGATCCTTTTCCCCGAGGAGGATCCGGGAAGAAGAAGTCGAAGTCGAAGAAGTGGAAATGCTAGGGACGGCGTTCCCCCTCACCTGGGGGCGGTGCCTGGCGAGCCATTGGGCAACTTGGCAGCGCTTCGGAGTCGAGACCTGGATAGTGGATGTCCTTCGGGAGGGATATCTACTACCCTTCAAGTCGCGGCCACCCCTCACTTCACACCCGGTCCACCTACAGACGTACGTTCCCGGTTCTGCCAGGGACGTAGTGCTTCGGCAAGAAGTGGAAGCCATGCTGAGCAAGTGAGCTGTAGAGGTCGTACACGATCAGTCGCCGGGCTTCTACAGCCGTCTTTTCCTGGTGGAGAAGTCATCAGGGGGCTGGCGCCAGTGATAGATCTCTCTCCCTAGAACGGATTCATTCGCCAGACTCGGTTCACGATGGAAACAGCACGATCTGTGCTCGATTCCATCAGGGAGAACGACTTCATGCTTTCAGTGGACCTGAAGGATGTGTATTTCCAAATACCCATCCACCATTCCTCCAAGAAGTACCTCCACTTTATCCTTGATGGGACGGTGTACCAATTCAGGGCACTTTGTTTCGGTCTCTCAACCGCCCCACAGGTGTTCACGCGAGCGTTCATACTGGTGTCAGCTTGGGCCCATTCGGTTCGGATACGTCTACTGAAGTATCTAGATGATTGGCTGGTCCTGGCGAGCTCCCGCTCGCAGCTGCTACAGGACAGGGATCGACTCCTCGAATTCTGCCACGATCTGGGGATCGTGGTGAACTTCGAGAAGTCAGATCTTGAGCCCAAGCAGAGGATGAAGTACCTGGGCATGCCGATCGACTCGGTAGCAGAGCGAGTCTTCCCTGCAGACTCGCGGATCAACAGGTTCAGGGAGGCAGCTGAACAGTTCCTGTCTCGACAGGAGGAGTCAGCTCAGCAGTGGCAGGTCAGGATCGGTCACCTGTCGTCTCTAGAGAAGTTAGTCCCTCACGGGCGTCTTCACCTGCGGCTCAGTGGTGTTGTTGAGCGACAACACCACGGTAGTGTCATATGTCAACAAACGAGGGCCTAGTGTCCCTCCTGTTGCACCAGTTGACGATGCAGGTGCATCGGTAGAGCTGTCAGCCAGATACATTCCAGGCAAGAGGAACATAGTGGCAGACAAGCTCAGCCGTCGGAATCAGGTGATTGGGACCTAATGGTCTCTTCACCCAGATGTGGCGGAAAGGCTCTTTGACCTGTGGGGGCGTCCAGTCATGGATCTGTTCGCCAACCGGCACAATAGAAAACTCCAGGTTTTCTACTCAGTTGTGCCGGACCCATGGGCAGCTGCAGAGGATGCGTTTCAACACCCGTGGGACAATCTCCTCGTCTATGCCTTTCCCCCGTTCTGTCTGATTCGCAAGGTGATCAGCAGGGTGCTGGTCACCAGCAATCTTTGGATGATTCTGGTGGCACCCAAATGGCCTCAGGCCGTTTGGTATCCGGACCTGCTGGCTCTTCTCGCCGAGGCACCGCGAGAGATTCCCCCATGGCACAACCTCCTGTGCCAACCACACATAGAACGGTACCACCGAACGGTTCGGTCCCTGTGTCTTCACGGCTGGCAGTTATCCACCATCTGTTGCGAGCAAGAGGCTTTTCTCGCCAAGCAGCAACAGAGATGGCAGGGTACCTCAGACATTCCTCTGCAGCAGTGTACCGTCTTCTGTGGTTGGTGTCGTGGACTCAGAGCCATTCTTGAGCAGGTAGTGGATTTCCTCGTCTTCCTTCGCTGAGAGAAGCTCCTCTCTGTCTCCGCAGTTAAAGGCTACAGAGCCGCTCTGGCCCTAGTCCTTAAACTGCGAGCAATGGATATTTCCACCTCCATGGAAATCTCATTCCTGATGAAGAGCTTTGAAGAGGTCTTGTCCACCCAGGGAACTCAGGCCCCCGGGGTGAGATGTGACTCTCGTACTTAGGAGCTTGACTCGCAGACCCTTCGAGCTGCTCTGGGAATCGTCAGACAGGGATCTGACCCTCAAGACTGTCTTTCTGCTGGCCCTGGCATCGGTGGAGAGAGTAGGGGAACTTCATGGTTTTTCTTTCGATGTCAAGCACTCGAGGGGATGGGGGTCGGTGACGCTCAATTTCGTCCCGGACTTCGTAGTGAAGACTCAGAACTCAAAGAGATGCTGCTTTGTCCTGTGAGGGTGCTACGGCGCTATCAGAAGAAAACTCTACTCCTCAGTTCTGAGTGTCAACACCTCTTCGTTAGTACCGGGGTGACCAAGAAACAAGTGTCCAAGAACACTGTTTCTTTCTGGCTTCTTGAGGTAATCAGGAAAGCGTACGACTCAGACAGGAGTGCCGACACCAGTACCTTTCGTCCAAGAGCCCACGAAGTTAAGAGGCATTGGTCCAACCCTTGCATTCTGCAAGAACTTGTCCGTCGCACAGGTGCTGAAGGCAGGGGTGTGGTCCAACCAGACCACTTTCACCTCCTTCTACCTTCAGGATATTGCCCACCGACCAGTAAGTGAGTCTTAGATTCCACCGACCAATAAGTGAGTCTTCCATATGTAAAGGATCGATGGTTTGTATTACGTGTCGAACAAATCACAACTTGAAGTTCATTGTATTTTTCCTAACTATACAAACCTGAGGTCCTTACACATAGTCCCACGTCATGCCACCCCTCACTCTGTTCCTGGGCCTAAAGCAAAGAGGAATGTTTACCTCCAGTCGGGCGGGACTCCCGACCATCGGACAAGCAGTTACTACCGAACCACCTTGTGTGAAAGCTTATGACCGGTCCAGCTGCCGCTGTAAGTATATTCCATATGTAAAGGACCTCAGGTTTGTATAGTTAGGAAAAATACAATTTTATACATTGAACTTCCCTGCCAGATATATACTTAGCTAAAGACTCCGTCGTCCCCGACAGAAATTCAAATTTCGCGGCACACGTTACAGGTAGGTCAGGTGATCTACCGCTCTGCCCTGGGTGGCAGGACTAGGAACCATTCCCGTTTTCTAATCAGATTTCCTCTGTCGCCCGGACCATCAACATTGTTGTTGGTTCCTCTTGACTGGATTTTCTTTTTTCATCGACAATTGATCTTCTTGACCGACTTTTGGTGACGTATCTGGATTGTTGGATTGGCATACGCTTTTGTGGACTGTTTTTGTGGACTTGCTTTGGAATTTTCTTAGAATGTCTGACGCCGGAATGGTGATGAGATATTATGTAAATGTAGGCTGTAAGGTGAGGTTGCCGAAAGCTTCGGTCGATCCTCACACCGTTTGTAAAGGTTGCAGAGAGTATGAATGTTCTTTTACTAACACATGTAAGAAATGCGAGAATTTGAGTGAGAAAAAGTGGAAGAATCTAACTACTTATTTGAAAAAGTTAGAAAGAGAGAGAATGAGGAAAGCTTCCTCAAGAAGTATGAGTGGTTCTAGATCTAATGAGCTAGTTCCTAGTTTGGGAACTTCTTCCCCTCTTGTAAGAATTGCCACTTCTCCTTCCTTTTCAGCCTCTTCACCTATTGCAGATTCGGCAAAGGAACTTGCGGATCTAAAAGCCGCTTTCAAAATCATGGAAAACAAAATGGCTGCTTTGCAAGGTAAGGCTAGTGATTATACAGTGGACAGTGATATTAGTGTCCCCCGTGTAGTGGAGGGGGCGTCTGGTCGGCTCCACAACGCTCTCAGGTCTAGACCTCTTCCAAGCTCCCAAGCCCAGAGGAGAAGGAATGTCAAAAACCGTAAGGAGGTTGTGGAGATTCCCCACCGATCAGGTGTCCCTTCGGCAGGCTCTGTGACACCCCAGACTGCCAGGGATCACTATTGTAAAAGCGTCCTGCGTGAGTGTTTTTCATCTTCTGAATCTTCATCTCCTAGACGCGGTTGGAGGGATTCTGGTCGCTCGCAACCATTGAAGAGGAGTTGGAAAGCACCGGCTCTGGACTCTAGCTCGGAACACTTCCCAGAGGAGTCTCCTTCGGATGTTAAGAGGGCAAAGAGAGCCCTATTGTCACCCGTAGTTGGCGTGGAACCTCTAGACACCTCTACTCCTCCTTCGCCTCCTCCCGAAGAGGAGAAGGAGGAGGCTACTAAGAGAATCCTCCTCTCCATGCAAGAACAAATATCTTCGTTAGTGGGAGTGCTCTCAAAGGAACCTCCTCAAAGGAAAGATACTTCTCTTCCCATCAAGAGGTCCTCTCGACGTATGGAGGTCCCTGCATAACAGGTCGCAAATAGCTTCTTCCAGGAGTGAGGCTCCAAGCAGGAGCGAGGAGCCAACCAAACGCAAGGCGCCAGCCAGGAGTGAAGAATTAATCAGACGGGAGTCGACTAGACGCGTGACTCCGGTCAGGAGTGAGGAGCCAACCAGGAGTGCGACTCCAACCAGGTGCGAGGAGCCAAACAGGCGTGTGGCGCCAACCAGGAGTGAGGAGTCACCCAAGAGGCAGGAGCCAGGAACCAGGAGTGAGGAGCCACCCAAAAGGCAGGAGTCAGGAGCCAGGAGTGAGGACAGTCCCAGGAGTCAGGAGGCAGGAGTAGGACAGTCCCAGGAGTCGGAGGCAGGAGTCGGAGGCAGATCAGGAGGTCAGGAGTCAGGAGGCAGGAGGCAGGATGTCAAGAGTCGGAAGCCAACCAAGAGGCAAGGTTCGACGAGGACTAGTATCCGAGAGAAGTTTTTGGGTGACTCTTCCCCAGACAGAAAGCACCTCCCCTTCGGATCGAAGGAGGTCTTGGAAAGACTCATCCTCCAAAAACGGGATCGTTCTCCCTCTTCCCGATCGTGTATTAGAAGAGTTGTCAGAAGACGAGTCCCCTACACAAATGAGGGACTGTAATCTACAAAACGTTAGCCTCCTTATTGCTTCAAGAGTATGGAGACTCTCTTAGCCCGGCTGCTCCTCCTTCGCCTCGTTCGCTCTTCTCGAGTACTACGACCGTAAAGTCCCTCTGCTTTTCTTTAAAAATGAAACCAGCGATTTCTTATGAAGAAGGCCCTCCAGTCTCTAGATTCATGGATGGGCGGCAAGAAGAAAGAGTTGGGCAAAAACATTGTTTTGCATGCCTCCTTCCAAACTCCTTGGAAGGAGAGGCATTTGGTTACGGGGTACAGGAGAAGCCATGGGGCTTTCTCTCCCTGCATCAGCAGACGCAGACTTCAAATCTGGTTGATGCTTCCAGACGACACTCATTAGGATCGGCCAGATCGACATGGAGCATTTCGGAGTTGAACACCTTCTTAAGGGACTCTTCAATCGTTTTTTAGAGGTGGTTCAATTTCCTAGACTGGTCTCTCGGAGTACTTGCTAAGAAGTCTCAGGACACAGAATTTCTTAACAACCCAGAAGTTCTACATAGCGTCCTGGCATGTATGGATAAGGTAGTCCAAGATGGCTCGGGGGAGGTGTCCTCCCTTTTTGGGGCAGGCTTGCTAAAAAGAGATCAGTGTATGCTTCCCTCTTGTCTAAAACTGTTTCTCCAAGTCAGAGAACCGCTTACTGTTGCGCCCCCTTTGTCCGATCATCTGTTCCCTTCTCAGCTGGTGAAAGATATTTCACGTTCACTACTGAAAAGTAGCGACACAATACCTCCTTGTGCAAAGACATCGCAAGAAGAATCGTCCCTTATAGTGTCAACCTCTTAAGAAGAACCCTCGTCCTCCTCAGCAGCCCTTTCGTGGAGGTGCAGCGGCTTGTCCCCCCTCCAGAAGAAGAGCTCAGATAAAAGAGGAAGGTCTTCCTTCCGGCCCTTCAAGAAGGGAAAATGACTCTCAGATCCTCCGAACACCAGTAGGCGCCAGACTCCTACTAACGCATGACGGCCTGGGTCGCTGAGTAGGGCTCGACTCCTGGTCTGTGTCGGTTCTAGAGGAGGTTACATCATCCCCTTCAAAGACAGTCCTCCCCTAACCTCTACTCCTCGGGAACTGTCCGCAAGATACAGAGATCCTATAATGAGAGATACGCTCCTTCGAATGGTGGAGCAAATGTGGGAAAAGGAGGCCATCGAACTGGTGCAGGATCCACACTCCCCGGGATTTTACAATCGCCTTTTCCTAGTGACAAAGGCTTCGGGGGGGTGGAGACCGGTACTGGACGTAAGCGCGTTGAACCGATTTGTAGAAAAGAAGAAGTTCCGAATGGAAACGTCCTCCTCGGTGATGTCAGCCCTACGTTCAGGAGATTGGATGGTCTCTCTGGACCTACAAGACGCGTATTTCCATGTCCCCATTCACCACTCGTCGAAAAAATATCTTCGGTTCATGATAGGGGGGCAAGATTTTTCAATTCAGGGCTCTGTGTTTCGGCCTGTCTACAGCTCCTCAGGTCTTCACCAACCTGATGGCGAATGTAGCGAAATGGCTTCATCTAGAGGGAATCAACATCTCCCTCTACTTAGACGACTGGTTAATCAGGGCCAAGTCAGAGAGCCAGTGTTTTGGAGGACCTGTGATAACACAAATCTGATACAGTCTGGGATACTCGTAAACCTCGAGAAGTCAACAACTGATCCCCAGCCAGAACCTGGTTTATCTGGGGATTCAGATGGATTCTCGGGGTTTTCGGGTGTTTCCTTCACAAGAGAGAGTCACTTGAGGCTTGTCAAAGATCTTGAACTTCTTAGAGAGAGAACACAGTTCAGCGAGGGAATATTTGACCCTGTTAGGGACTCTGTCCTTGCTAGAGAAGTTCTTCACTCTAGGGAGGCTTCACATTCGCCCTCTACAGTTTTTCCCGAAAAAGGTATGGAGTTGGAAGATGGGGCAACTCTCAGACTCTTTTCCGATTCCCCAGGAGGTGAAGAATCACTTGAAGTGGTGGTTCATTCCTCTCAAAAAGAACGAAGGCTTGTCTCTTGCCCTGCAGAACCCCAACCAAGCGTTATTTTCCGACGCTTCGGAGTCGGGATGGGGAGCAACGCTAGGAACAAGGGAGGTGTCAGGCACCTGGACAAAGGAACAGGTGTCTTGGCATATCAATTGCAAGGAACTAGTAGCCATACACCTGGCCTTAAGGTTCTTCGAGGAGGTAGTCAGAGGCGGGGTGGTTCAGATAAACTCGGACAACACCACGGCTCTGGCTTACATCCGCAAACAAAGAGGGACTCATTCGTTCTCCCTCTACCAGCTAACAAGAGATCTGTTAATCTGGACAGAGGAAAGAGGTATAACTCTCCTCACCAGATTTGTGCAGGGGAAACGAAACGTGAGAGCAGACAGACTAAGCAGGAGAAATCAGGTCCTTCCCACAGAGTGGACTCCTCCAGTACCTCTGTAACCAACATTGCCGATTTCCTCCTTTTTCTTAGAGAGGAATCGCAACTTTCTGTGTCAACCATCAAGGGATACAGGAGTATGCTGTCAGCAGTATTCTGGAATCGAGGGCTGGAGATTGCAGAGAATAAGGATCTCCTCAATTTGATTTGGTCTTTCGAGACTTCGAAATCGAGAACTCCGAGAACACCTAGCTGGAATCTGGACGTGGTCCTGAAATTCCTCGCCTCGGACAAATTCGAACCTCTACATCTTGCCTCCTTTCAGTAGGAAATGTTTATTCCTACTGTCCCTCGCGACAGCCAAAAGGACGAGCGAATTGCACGCTCTGGACTCTAAAGTTGGTTTTAAAGGAGATTCGGCTATCTGTTCGTTCCAGACATTATTTCTGGCGAAAAATGAGAACCCTTCAAAGCCTTGGCCCAGGAGCTTTGAAGTAAAAGGCCTATCTAACCTGGTAGGTAGAGAGATAGAAAGGTCTCTTTGCCCGGTTAGGGCTCTTAAATTTTATCTTGATAAAAAGAAGCAGATGGGAGGTTGTCAACAGGGTCTTTGGTGTGCTGTGAGGAACCCCAAAAGACTCGTGTCTAAAAATGCCTTAGCCTTCTTTGTGAGAAGTGTGATTATTGAGGCGCACAAGAATTGCCTGGATGAATCCTTCAGACTTCTAAGAGTTAAAACTCATGAAGTAAGGGTGGTAGCCACGTCGCTAGCGTTTCAAAAGAATATGTCGCTGACGAATATCCTAGAAGCTACATATTGGAGATGCAATTCAGTTTTTGCATCTCATTACCTGAAGGATGTAAGCGTGACCTATGAGAAATGCTTCTCTCTCGGTCCGTTTGTGTCAGCAGATACAGTACTGGGACTTGGAGCAAAGACTGATCCTTAAAAAAATTTTGTATTTTGTTAGATGTACATAAATCCCTCTGGTTCAGATATGTTCTTAGTTTCCTGCTAGCAGGAGTGCTTGGTGTCGCACAGGCGGCCGCTGCCTTTGCTAGTAGGGGACTAGGTGTGTATATGGCTAGTAGGGAGGTACAAATTTTTTTTTTTGTGTTCTCTTATAAAGTGTACATGATTTTTTATGTTTCGAGTTATTGGTTGTTTGTAAGGAGTTTGGGGATAACTCCTTGCAATCTTTAGAACTAACATGAATGTTAGGATCAGGTGATTGGGATCGGTGTTGTGCTCCTTGAACAAGGTGTATTGTCATGTTAGTGGAATAGCACCCAATGACAAAGGCCTTTAGGCTCTGCCGAGTAAGTGGATAAGACCCCATTGGCAGACCCACAAGCACTCTTAGCCATAGATCAATATCTCGCTGAGGCTCTTGAGGCGAAGCAGACTCCTGGGCAGTAGCCACGAAGTCTTCCGCCTAATCAGGTAGGAACCAAGGTTTTATTAATACCTACAACATATGTTGTTTACCTGTCTATTTCAGTAGTTAGCTGTCTCTTACCCACCACCAATGGGTGCCAATCAGCTAAGTATATATCTGGCAGGGAAGTTCAACGTATAAAAATGATATTGTCATGATACAATAAAGTTTTATACATACTTACCTGACAGATATATACGATTAATGGCCCACCCAGCCTCCCCGCAGGAGACAGGTGCAAGAGAGGAAATCTGATTAGAAAACGGGAATGGTTCCTAGTCCTGCCACCCAGGGCAGTGCGGTAGATCACCTGACTTACCTGTAGCGTGTGCCGCGAAATTTGAATTTCTGTCGGGGACGACGGAGTCTATAGCTAAGTATATATCTGTCAGGTAAGTATGTATAAAACTTTATTGTATCATGACAATATCATTTTGCTTCAAATTGTGATTTTTGAAAGTAAATTGTATTTTATTAACTATGCAAACATGAGGTCCTTTACATATAGTACCACCTCATACCACCCCTCACTCTGTTCCTGGCCCTAAAGCAAAGTGATTTGTTTACCTCCAGTCGGGCGGGACTCCCGACCATCGGACAAGCAGTTACTGCCGAACTACCTTGTTAGTAAATATTACGACCGGTCATACTGGTGCTGAATAGTAATTCCTTATGTAAAGGACCTCAGGTTTGTATAGTTAGGGAAAGTACAATTTACTTTTAAAAATTTTGATTTTTCAACCTTCAGATTGATTTGGACAGTCATAGTCTGAAATTGTTTTATAATAAGCTTGTCTTTCATTTTTCAACCTTCAAATTGATTTGGATAGTCATATGTAGTCTGAAATTGGTTTTCAATAAGGTTGTCTTTCATTTTTCAGCCTTCAGATTGAGATTGTGAGAACAAGAGGTAGAGTTAAACAGGTACCACCTAGGGCAGAAGAAAGTGGATATCGTTCTCCTGAGTCACAAGCCCCCTCTGACATTATTGAAGAGATATCAAGTTATTCTAGCTCTGAAGGGGACTTTCAAGAACCACAGTATCGATCAACGCCTATGGTAAATACAGCATTTAATAAATTCAGACTGAGTTACTGTAAATGCAAGTTGAATTGGGATATTCATTAAATTTTTTAATTCTGGGTCACTTTGATATTGTTTTAGGGTATATAAATTTGTACATTAGAAAAGTTTATTTTTATGATTCATTATGAACAGAAATATCTTAAGGAAAATTTGGTTGCTATGTCAGTAGCTACATGTATGTTGTTTGTAGTTCGTTGCAACATTCCTGTCTTAATTTATGTATAGATGCTAACTACATTATTCATATTTTGTCAGTGGTTTTACCAGACCAGTAACCATTAACTTGAGTGACTGTCAAGTACTTGCCTCTTATTTTAACATTTATTTTCCTTTAAAACATATATTTTTTCTAAAACACTTTATTTTCATACAATCAACTTACCTGTCAGATATATACATAGCTAAGACTCCGTCGTCCCCGACAGAAATTCAAATTTCGCGCCACTCGCTACAGGTAGGTCAGGTGATCTACCGGCCTGCCCTGGGCGGCAGGACTAGGAACCATCCCCGTTTTCTATCATATTTTCTCTGTCGCCGGTGGTATCAACATTGTTGTTATTACCTCCTGACTTAGATTCATTTTTCAACATTTGATCAACGTTTTTCGGCTTTTTGGTGACGTATTTGGATCGTGTTTTGGCATTCGCTACTGTGGACTGTGTTTGGAATAACTCTTTTGGATTTTTCTCAGTATGTCTGATTCTAATGTGAGTGTGAGAATGTGTGTGAATGTAGGCTGCAGGGTGAGGATACCGAAAGCTTCGGTTGATCCTCACACTGTATGCCGTAAATGTAGGGGGGTTCAGTGTTCTGCTATTAACACTTGTAAGGAATGCGAGGGTTTGAATGCAGAAGAGTGGAAGACTTTGACTTCTTATTTGAAGAAGTTAGAGAGGGATAGAGTTAGACGACTGAAAGGTGTGAGTTCAAGGCCTATTGAGCCTTTCACGGATAATTCTAACCCTACTACTGTAGATTCTCCCTATAGATCTCATTCTCAGAGTGTCTTTTCGGATTCGGCATCGGAAATCGCCAATCTGAAAGCGACGATTAGAGACATGAAGTCCAAGATGGCTGACTCGAAAGGTAAGGCTAGTGATAGTGAACATTTTAGTGAAGTGAGTCCTATCAGGTGTTGGTGGGGAGGGGGCGTTTGATCGTCCCTGCGGCGCTCCCAGGCCTAGACCTCTTCCAAGCTCCCATGCCCAGAGGAGAAGGAAAAGTCGAAAGCCTTAAGGAGGTCGTGGGGAATCCCCAACGGTCAGACGTCCCTTCAGCTAGCTCTGCTTCATGGCAGCCAGCTCAAGGGCGCTATAGGAAAAGCGTCCTTCGCGAGTGTTTCTCGTCCTCTTCCTCCCTCACCTCACGAGGGTGGAAGGAGTCGAACTTATCGAGACCGCTGAAGCGTCATATGAAGCAAGACATTGATTCGAGCCCAGAGCGCTTCTCGGATGACGCCCCGTCTGCTATTAAGAAGGCGAAGGTGGCGTCAGCGTCACCTGACGCTTATGAGGAAGGAATACCCCATCATGCTTCTTCCCCGAGTGATGACGAGAGGCGTCATGCACTAGAACGTGGGAGAAGCGTCAAGAAAGATAATTATGGCGGTTCAGGAACAACTGTCATCTCTTGTGGGAGTTTTAGCGCCCCGTCGGAAGGACGTGACGCTTCCAATTAAGAAGTCTCTTCCTCTCTCACCTGCTCAAAGAGAGAGGTTGTTGTAAGACAAGAAAAACGAAAGACGTCTTTTAGAAGTGAAGCGTCATTTCAAGCGGATCTGAGACGTGACGCTCCATCCAAGATTGTGACGCCGAGTAGGACGCCCTTAGAGAGCGGAGCGTCTTCCAGACGCGAAGCGTCATCAAGACGTCAACAAGAGACGTCATACAAGACGCTCGGAGAGCGGGAAGCGTCATACAAGACGTCTTCTACAGTGCAAGAGAAGCCGCAGGTTGTGACGCCTTCCAAGTCTATCAAAACGGGGAAAAGGAAAGAGTTTCATTCCCTTAGCCCCTCTCCTATCAGGAGTTTGTCTCCTCCAGAAGAGGAAAGTTCAGAAAGGAGAACGGAAACTCAGATATATCCCGAGTTGGAGGAAAACTCGGATGATGACGATCATGGAAGAGAGGGCTTGTCCAACTATAAGGTGTTGACTACCCTGCTTCTTGAGGAATACGGAGACATTTGAGTTGACTCCGGCTGCTCCTCCTTCTCCACGCTCGCTCTTTTCTAGTGCGAAGGCGAAGAAGCCCTCGTCTTTTCTGAAGATGAAGCCCACCATCTCGATGAAGCGGGCTTTACACGCCTTAGACTCCTGGATGAAGTCGAAGAAAGACTTAGTCAGGACAGTATTTTGCATGCTCCAGCAAGGTTAGCTGGGAAAAGAGACATATGGTACAAGACGGGGGAGAATATGGGTATCGCTCTCCCTTCTACAACAGAGGCAGATTTTTCGACGTTAGTTGACGCTTCAAGGCGTCCAAGTCTCAATTCTGCTCGGATTACATGGAGTATTTCAGAACTGGATCATCTCCTCAAGGGACTCTTCCATGTATTGGAAGTCTTCAACTTCTTGGATTGGTCCCTTGGGGTGATGTCCAAGAAAGCTCATGATTCAGAGGGAATCGAACCTGAAGCCCTGTTATGCATTTTGTCTTGCATCGACAAAGCGGTACAGGATGGATCTTTTGAAGTCTCTTCATTATTTGGAGCAGGTCTTTTTAAAGAAAAGGACGGTGTATGGCGCCTTCTTAACAAAGGCAGTCTCGCCATGCTCAGAGGGCAGCTCTACTGTATGCACCTCTGTCTGACTATTTGTTCCCTTCTCAGTTAGTGAAGGACGTGGCTCACTCTTTAACTGAGAAGGCGGACGCAGGATCTTCTGACGCAGTCGGCTAGGAAGAAGAAACCTGCTTTAGTTTCTGACAAGAAAGAACCTAGCACTTCTATGCCAGCCCTTTCGAGGTGGTCCGATCTCCAGACCTCCCGCAAGAAGGAAGGCTCCAGAGAAGAGAGGTAGGTTCCGCCTTTCGTCCCTTTAAAAAGGGAAAATGAAACATTTCTCCTCCAAGCACCAGTAGGTGCCAGGCTCCTGGGATTCGTGGAGGCCTGGACACTGATAGACGCAGACGCGTCTTCACTGAATATCATAAGGAAGGATATCGTATCCCTTTCCTGAATACTCCGCCCCTAACGTCAATACCAAGGGAACTATCAGCCAAGTACAAGGACCCTGTGCTGAGGGATACTCTTCGATCGATGGTGGAACAAATGTGGGACAAGAGTGGCAATAGAACTAGTACTGGATCAAAACTCCCCGGGGGTTTTACAATCGCCTTTTTCTAGTGGCGAAAGCCTCGGGAGGCTGGAGACCAGTACTAGACGTCAGCTCTCTGAACAAATTTGTTCAGAAGGAGAAGTTCTCCATGGAGACTTCTGCTTCAGTCCTAGCGTCATTACGACAAGGAGATTGGATGGTGTCTCTAGATCTCCAGGACGCCTACTTTCACGTCCCGATCCACCCTTCGTCGAAGAAGTACCTCCGTTTCATGACGGGGGGAAGGATCTTTCAGTTCAGAGCCTTGTGTTTCGGCCTGTCCACAGCTCCTCAGGTCTTCACAAGCCTGATGAGGAATGTGGCGAGATTTCTTCATCTCAAAGGAGTGAATGTCTCTATGTATCTAGACGACTGGCTCATCAGGGCCAGATCGGAGAGACAGTGCTTGTGAGGACCTAAAGTTAACTCTGGATTTGACCAAGGCGTTTGGGATTGCTTGTGAACCTCGAGAAGTCTCAGCTGACCCCAGACAAGACCTAGTCTATCTGGGGATTCGGATGGATTCTCGGGGTTTTCGAGTTTTTCCTTCGCAAGAGAGAACCGCAAAAGGTTGAGGATAATCTCTCTCTTCTTAGAGAAGCAACAAACGTCAGCGAGGGAATGGTTGAGCCTTCTGGGGACGCTTTCCTCGCTGGAAACAATTCTTCCCTCTAGGAAGACTTCATATCCGTCCACTTCAATTCTTCCTCAAGAAGTCTTGGAGCTGGAAAACCGGACAACTGTCGGACGTTTTTCCCATTCCAGTGGAGATAAAGGCACACCTACAGTGGTGGTTGCTACCTCTGGAAGAGAACAAAGGGATCTCTCTAAGAAACAGAACCCAGGACCTAGTGTTGTTCTCCGACGCGTCGGAGACGGGTTGGGGAGCGACATTAGGCTCAGAGGAAGTGTCAGGCACCTGGGAACCAGCACAGGTGTCCTGGCACATAAACTGCAAAGAGCTCTTCGCCGTACACCTGGCCTTGAAGAGCCTATAGACCTCTGGTGAGAGACAAGGTAGTGCAAGTAAACGTGGACAACACCACCGCACTTGCCTACATTCGGAAACAGGGAGGGACACACTCCTCGTTCCTTTACGAACTCACGAGAGACCTATTTACTTTGGACGTCTCACAGGAACATCTCCCTGCTGACAAGGTCGTACAGGGAGTAAGGAATGTGAGGGCGGACATGGCTCAGCAGGAGGAACCAGGTCCTTCATACAGAATGGACTCTGCACGAGGAAGTGTGTCTCGATCCCTTGGTCTCTGTGGGGAACTCCTCATGTGGATCTCTTCGCAACATACATTTCAAAAAGGCTCCCAGTGTTTTGCTCGGTCGTGGAAGACCCAAGAGCGATTATGGTAGACGCCTTCCTGCTAAAACTGGTCTCGAGTGGACGTTTACGCTTTTCCCCCATTCAAAATCCTGGGGTTAGTAATGAAAAAGTTTGTGGCGTCAAAAGAGACGAGGATGACATTAATAGCCCCCTTTTGGCCGGCCCAGGAATGGTTCACGGAGGTGGTAGAGTGGATCGTAGACTTTCCAAGATCCCTACCAGGAAGGACGGATCTTCTCAAAACAAACCACACTTCAAGGCGGTTTACCATCTAAAAACCTCCTCCCGCTCTCTCCTGGGTCTGACTGCCATTTCGACTATCGAAAAAGACTTGTCAGAGCGAAGGAGGCTTTTCTTCGCCGAAGGAGTGGCAAGCCGCGATCGCGAGAGGCTCGCAGAAGAAGAACCCTCCACCTCACGAAAGTAATACCAGTCGAAGTGGGAGGTCTTTAGAAGGTGGGTGTAGAGCCAAGAAGGTTTGGTCCTCCGCTCCATCTACCCTCTATAGGGCGGAAATTGCTGGATTTCTTGCTTTCCTTGTGAGTTAGTAAAATCTCATTGCTAGCCGTTATCCACAATAAAGGGATACATGAAGTATGCTCTCGGTCTGTATTCTAGGAAAGGAACAGGAGGATTTAGATCTGGGCAAATAAAAACAAAGATCTTCCACCGATCTCAATAAGATCTTTTGAGACCTTCAAAGTCTAAAGGAACCAGTACCTCCGAACTGGAAACTTGGAACGTAGCCCTCCAAAAATCAAATATTTTCTGTCCTTCGGATAGATTCGAGCCTCCGGTATCTGGCATCATTTAAGAGAAACATAACTAAGGAAATAAATGACCTATTTCTTTTATCTTTCTTTAGCTGACGGCCAAAAAGAATTAAAAAAAGAATTCGTTAGTTAACAAAGCTCTGCAGGATTAAAGTAGGGATTCAATGGGGAAGGCTCCGGCTATTTATGCTCGGTTTAAGGACCCCTTTGATTTCTTAGCGGAAAAGAAATACGAAAAACGAATCAATTCCACGAATCCATGGCCGCTAGGTCATTCGAAAGTGTCAAAAGGAATAATGTCGAGTCCTCGTAAGGCAGAGAAGCAGGAGAGGTCTCTATGAATGGTTAGAGCTCTATGAAGGTTCTATCTTCAGAGGCGGAATCCGCCGTCAGTTGGGTAGGCTACTAGACAAGGTCCCTTTGGGGTGCGCGGTAAAAAGTAGATTAAAAGACCCCACAAGACTGAATGTCCTCCAAGAATGCTCTAAGCTGTTCTTGTTTTGTTTAAGAAACGTCATTACGGTGACGCTCATTAAAGGTCTGTTCCTGACGAACAATTACAACTACCTGAGAGTAAAGAAGCTGCATGAAGTAAGGAGCGGGGCGGGGGGGTTGGTGGTGGTTTTTTTTTGGTGACGTCTCTCTCGTTTTATAAGAATATGTCGCGTTAAAACATTATAGATACGACATATTGGAGATGCAACTCAGTATTTGCATCTCATTACTTGAAAGACGTGCGTGTGACGTATGAGAAGTGCTTTTCTCTAGGTCCTATCGTATCGGCAGATACGATTCTGGGTACGGGAGCCGACACAATCCTTAAATGTATATACTGTTTCTTCTGTTTGGAGATGGTCGAGAATCTCTTCGAACAATGGAGGATTCAGGCTCGCACGGGCGGCCGTCTATGTTGTTCATAGAGAATTCTCGTAATATCCAATTAGTTGAGTAAAATTTTTTTTTTGAAAAAATTATGTATGTGTGCGTAGTGGTTTTTGAGTTTACGGTTGTTGTGACGAGTTCGGGGATAACTCGTAACAATCCTTAGTTCTAACATATGGTTAGGATCAGGTGGTCGGTTCGGGATTGGTTGTGTGCTCCTTCATAAGGTGTATTGTCATATAAGTGGATCAGCACCATTGACAAAGTCCTTTTAGGCTCTGCTGAGTAAGTGGGTAAGACCCCATCGGCAGACCCACAAGAACTCTTGGCCATAGATCACATATCTCGCTAAAGTTTCTTGAGGTGATGCAGACTACTGGGCAAACACCCACGAAGTCTACCACCTATCAGGTAGGAACCAAGGTTTTATTTATACCTACAACATATGTTGTTTACCTGTCTATTCCATATAGTAGCTGTCTCTTACCCTCCACCGAAGGGTGCCAATCAGCTATGTATATATCTGACAGGTAAGTTGATTGTATGAAAATGATATTGTTATGTTACAATAAAGTTTCATACATACTTACCTGGCAGATATATACAATTAAAGGCCCACCCAGCCTCCCCGCAGGAGACAGGTGGAAGAGAGAAAATATGATAGAAAACGGGGATGGTTCCTAGTCCTGCCGCCCAGGGCAGGCCGGTAGATCACCTGACCTACCTGTAGCGAGTGGCGCGAAATTTGAATTTCTGTCGGGGACGACGGAGTCTTAGCTATGTATATATCTGCCAGGTAAGTATGTATGAAACTTTATTGTAACATAACAATATCATTTTTAATTCACATGTTCTTTAAGTATATACGTATACTGATTAATTATTTGTTTATTATTTTATAGATTTTATTCATTCACAGTATTTTCAGTATTTGAGACTTGTTATGAATAGACCAGTTCTAAGTGAATTTTTAAACTATTACAGGATATTGTCCCTCGCAGATCGCACAGGCCATCTAACAGTCATAGATTGAAAGGTAACCCATTTTAGTCTTTATTGTATAGTATAACTGACACATTCACACTAATAGAGCCTTAGGGGTAACAAGACTGGACAGAACAATTGTAGGGTATGTTAGCCTCTAGCTGATGGTAGTGTTTGTCAAACATTACCAGATATTGCAGGTTGATTGCAGATGCACCAAGTCAATAAAACATGTAGGACTGATAGGAACAACAGCATTATTACACTGTTGAATAAATACAGTCCCTTAAGCATATATGTATTTTTTAAATACACCCATAAATAAACTGACCACTTTTTAAAATGATATTAATTGCTATGCATGATTCCTTTTTCAGTGTAGTATGTACCTTTGTATGTGTCAGAATTTGCATTTTCTGCTGTTGTTACTATACTCAGTTTTTCCATCTGTCCATCCGCCTGTGGTTTTTGCGCATGGTAACACTGCATCCCATGTTTTAAATAATATCCTATTTCGAATATTAATGGTATAATTCGCATACAGTAAATTATTAACACTTTCCAGTTGCAAATGCACACCCAGATATCCTTTTATTTACCTAAAAATTCCACATAGCGTAAGTGTTTAAAGCCCGGGACGTAGTGTTACCATACGTTACCACCACAGGCGGATGGACAGATGAAAAAAACAGAGTATGTATAGTTATAATTGAATAATACGATGTTGCAGAATTCTGGACCTTATTTTGTGGATTCTATCTGGGACTGTCATTTCTCACTATGTCTGGCACTAGTTTATTATTCTTTCCATGATTATAGACCACCTAATGTTGGTAGGCAGGAGGAACACTTCTTGGTTCAGGGGTCTTTCCAATTACTTCTGTGTTCCTCATTGTTGTATTCCTTGTGGTACTAGTATGGTGAGCCTTTCTCACACGATTTTTTATGGTTCCTTCTTGAGCATGACAGTTTCATTGTGGTTATACCAACAAAAGAGCTGGGACATCCACAGACTTGGCATTTGAGTCAGTATACCATGTTTAGTCTTTTTAAAGGGATTTCTGAATGGTGAGCTGGGTTGTTTTATATTACCAGGTTTTTTATCCATCTTTTTTTTTATAATATATGAGGTACAGCTGCATTTTAATGTTGGTGGTGGAGAATTTATTGGTGATAATGGCACATTCATCTTCTAGATATTCAAGATGCATCCTGGCCTTTTAATATGTTTACTACTACTCTTTGGATCTGGTTGTGGCTGTTCACTGTTTTTGTACCACTGATCCAGTGCCATACATATTTATTTATTAACTTGCTTATTAGATTCTGTTTTTTATAAGTATTTGGGAAATGCAGTTCAGTTTTTGGGGGGTTTCTTGCCACTTGTTTATTAATCTGCATGTTCCAACATCCATTTTTTTAAAAGCATTTGGGAATGCAGTTTAGTTTTCGGGGTGTCTTGTCGAGAAGAGTGTGTTAAAGCTGTTAAAGGCTGTACTAGTTGGTCTTTTTAACCCTTAATGGACGGATTGATCCTGTAGGTAAACAATATTAAATGCCATCGATTTGGAAAAAAATCAGGCAGGAAAGAGGTGGGCATCTCAGGACTTCAGCTCTGCTTGTAACTTCAAGGGGGGAATGTTTTATGTCTCTCACATGACGTCTTTTTGTAAATTTGCTCGTAAATATACCAAGGGGTTGCTGTTGGTTTTTGTTCTTGTCTTGTATGGTAGTATGTCAATTATGAATGAATTTTGCAAAGGAATATTAGAAAAAACATGTAAAGGTAAAAAAAAGTTACTGAATCTTCATTCTCATTAAATTTATGTAAAAAATGTTCAACAAATGTGCTAAGAATTTGTTACTGATTTTATTTATTATCTGTTTTGATATTGTGAGCAGTAATTATAATTTTACAAATAAAATAAAATTATTTATTAGAAAAACACACACAAGTTGATAAAATTTACAATTGTCTTGTAAAATCACAAGGGGTTGTAAAGAGTCATTTGTTCATATATGAAAAACCCTCAGTCTTAACATTAGGATAAATAACTTAGTGCCAGCTGGAAACTGGTAAAGTTAAAAAATTGTGTACACAAGGGAGTATTAGCATCTGTGCTTGGTCACAAGTCATGTGGAGTCACGTCCCCTCTAACTCGTGACCCTGATAGTTATTTTCTTCGGACCTTTTAAAGCGGGTTTAATTTGCCCCTTTTGTTTTGAATCTGTTTCGTTTGGAATTTCCAGGCGATATTACGAACATGGAGCCTTCTTATGCTTCAAGAAGATTTCTTGAATAACACAGGAAGCAGATAAACGCCTCGATATCTTTGACTTTTTTAACGCCAGAGTACACAAAGCCGCACCCAACGTGTTACGGAGTGATAAGGGTAGTTACATTTGACAACATCTTCAAGGGTTGCATGAGAGAGAGAGAGAGAGAGAGAGAGAGCATCATTAGGTTGAGAGTTTAAGTGTTTTTGTAGGTTATAGGCGCAGAAACTGTTCAGATCCAGTTACCTCACCACCTGTACTGTTAGATATTTCACATAAACCATATGGCTCGCCTAAGGATTCATAGCTTGGATGTATCAGGAAGTGCTTTGGGAGGTAATTTTGACTAATGGTGCTCCTTTCCCTGTGTAGAGAGGTGCATCACCATCTTTTTTTTGTTCCAGATACGGAGGCAGAGTTGGTGGGGGTGTGCGATCAGCGTTAGGCCTATCAGGAGTACCAACCCTAGAAGGGCAGTTGGTTTGCTATATGATGTCGCGCTTCCCCCCAGGGTCCCTCGCTATGGATGTCCCTTCTACCCTGATCTGCACTGAATGGCGGTCTAATACTTTGACATCTGTAGAGGAGCAGATAATACAACACTTCAGCCTTTTGATTTAAGGTTGCCATGCAGCCTTGCGCTTCTTGTCAAGTGCTGACGTCACATTCAGGATGCTCAGTGACGTCATAAACATGGCACTTGCCATGACATCACAGCTGCTGCCTGCACATAGACATGCTTCCATTCTTGCTTCTTTGATGTACAAGAGTACTGTACAACTACACTTTCTGATTCAGTGACACGCACGTTTTGAGAGAAATTGCAAGCGTCAGGATAAATAACAAACATACTAGTGGAAAAGACGCTAGTCTTTCCTCCGTCTCCTTCTGCTTGGGCATCAACAAACTTCGGTGACGTTAACGCCAGTGCATTCTCCAATCAGTCGTTGGAGAATAGGGACTTCGTGGTTGATCCTCATGCCAAGAGGAGAAGATGAGTTTCTTCTTCATCTTCGAGCCAGGACTGTTACATCCCTATTATAAGAAAGCACAAGAAGTAGTTGTAATTGTTGAACAAGTGACTGATGGGAGCTTGGTCTAGTGCGGCTGTGAAGAGTTGGAGAATGCACGAATCAGGGACTTTGTGACTGATCCAAATGCCAAGAGGAGAAGAATAGTTTCTTCTCCATCTTTGAGCCAGGACTGTCACATCCCTATTATAAGAAAGCACAAGAAGTAGTTGTAAATGTCGAACAAGTGACTGATGGAAGCTTGGTACGCTCATATCAGGGACTTCATGACTGATCCTCGTGCCAAGAGGAGGAGCATAATTTCTTCTTCATCTTCGAGCCAGGACTGTCACATCCTTGTAAAAAGTAACAATGCCACAGCATTTTGGGTCTTTGTCGTGGCCGCAAGTTTTTTCAACAACCTCACGCTTTCCATCAAGCGAGAAGACGTCATAGCCAAACCACTATCAAAATGGTGGCGGTCATGACGTCACGACAACCCACTGCTGACAGCATCTTGTCTTTCCCTCCAAAGAAGAAAGCTCTAGCAGTAGTTATTAGCTCAGTCTACTCTAGATGGTTGATGCATAGGTTGTGAGAACCATGACGGCTGTAGAGCTATGACGAATGTAAGAACCAGGACGGCTGTAAGAACTATGACAGCCATGAGAACTATAACGACTGTAAGAACTATGATGGCCATGAGAACTATGGAGGCCATGAGAATTATAACGAACATAAGAATTATGACAGCTGTGAGGTCTATGAAGGTCGTAATGATGGGTGTAAGGACGTGACTGTGAAAATGGTGACTGCTGTAGAAAGTGTTCATAAGAACTATGGCGAGTGGTTATCATGAGAATGAGAACGGTCTTAGTATTTAGCCTATAGTTTTACGATGCATGCAATGCTTGATGGCGCCATAAGGCCCACGCAATAGTTAATGAGATGTGGCATGTTATTTACGTTCGAAGGGCAGTGAAGGTGCATCAGCCAGATTCACCTGCTGTTTACCAACGTTTGTGCCCATCACAACCAGTCAATGGATTCATCCAGTAATCACATACAGTCTCCATTGTGGGAATTAACAGACTTTGGGTTGACCCAAAACGTCAAACCTGTACAGGTAAGAATTCCCTTGTATTTATCATTTTTGTACAGTCTGGTTTGTTCCTATAAGAATATTGACCAAACACTTCTACTCTTAGACAAGTAGTTATAGTTAGTCAATAGGTGGTTCCTTTACAGTGAAGTACTGGGGAACCATTCCTCTCAACGATAACTCACGAAACACATTTCAGCTTCTGATCACACAAGGCTGTTTTAGTTGGGAGTAGAATTGGTTTCTATAGGTATCCATAAACTAAGATTATTTATACACAAACAAACCTTCGGTCTTAACAATAGGATAATAATTTCTAGCTCCTAGCTGGATCCAGTTAAAAAAAAACAGATGAAAGCAAGGAATCTTGTAATATCTTGCAACGCTTGCGTAGATCGGGTGAAGGATGGTTGAAGACCATTCACCTACGATCACACATCAGTCTTTCTTTGACCGCCTGGGCGAGAGTTGTGTTTACCTCTCTTGGCCTATACCTGGTTCATTGCCCGTTTCGCTTGTGTTTAGTGTGTGTGTGTGTGTGTGTGTTTGGCAGATATTATGGTTTCTTCTGCTCCTTCTCGGCCTTGTCAACGTGTGTGCCCCGGAATTCCAGGTTTTCTGTGTTCTTGTTTTTGGCTTCGGCAGCGGCTAACCCCCACATCGTACAGTAGGTGCTGTTCTAATTTTTGTGCTAACGAATCCTGGCACGGAATGCCGGGCATGGCCTTAAGAGTAGTGGAAGTCGTTTTATAGCAAGAGAGAACATCGGAGGGTTTCGACTCTTCCTTCATGGGAAGGTTTTTCGCCCCTTCCTGATGCTTTCTCCTGCAGTATTCAACCCCATAGTAGAGTTGTTCTTGTGTCTCCTTCCTTTTCTTCCATTGATTCGTCACTGGAAGTATCGGGAGGCCACCAGGCTGATGTTTGTAATGTCGCCCCTTCTTCTTCGGGAATTAATTTGATTCCTGGGAAGGGGGAGGCTTTCTTTGATCATTCTCATTTCTTCCAGAGTCGGAGGCATCCAAGATGGCAGCGATTGGAAGATGTTCGGGCTAGGGGGTACCCCGTCCTGGAGGGTTGCTTGCGCACTTTTTGGAGCGATTGGAAGATGTTCGGGCTAGGGGGTACCCCGTCCTGGAGGGTGCTTGTTGCGCACTTTTTGGAGGCTTGCTACCCCCCCCCCCCCCCCTCTTCCTCAGGTTGGCCAGGCCATCACCCCTTCTCCCAGCCTCGTCTTCGTGGGTAGTCGAGGTCAGCCATTATGTATTGCTCTGCCAGTGACTGTTGCCACTTCTTCGAGTCTGAGGGAAACTGTGGCGTCAGCCCCATTGACGACATCACGGGATCCCGTCAGCCCCATTGATGACATCACGGGATCCATCGTTGCGTATTCCTGTGCCAGTGGCGTCTGATTCACCACTTGTGACGTCACTTCCATCGATGACGTCACTCCCAGTCATCATCTGAGCACTGCCTCTCTCAGTTGTGACGTCATCACTGCCGCCCAGTTCGCTACTTCTCCCTTCCATGTCATTGGAGCCTTCTCTTGCAGATCAGTCTGAGGTTATATGCCAGGCAGTGCTTAAGGGTGGACTCTGTTTTGGATGTTAAGTTGGCTGCCTTGTCGGTTGGGAGCATTGGAATGAAATGCGTTGCTTCATCCCCGCCTCCTTCTTCTCCCTCTTCCCCCTCTACGCCCCGTCGGCGTATCAAGTATTGAAAGGCTAAGGACTCTTTCTTCGCCTACGAGAATGTTGGTGTTTCAGAGAGTATTAGTGGCTTCGTCCTCTGCATCGAATCGCGGGCGTGTTGCAACTTCCCCCGTCCATGCACGTCTCGAGTGTGTTGCAACCTCCCCCGTCCATGCACATTGCGAGCGTGTTGCAACCTCCCCTGAGAGTGTTAGTGTATCTTCCCTTGTGTAATCTGCAGTGGCTGCTTCGTCCTCTGCATCGAATCGCAGACGTGTTGCAACTTCCCCCGTCCGTGCACGTCTCGAGTGTGTTGCAACCTCCCTGTCCATGCATATTGCAAGCGTGTTGCAACCTCCCCTGTCCGTGCACATGATGTAAATGCTCCTTTTTCTCCAAGGCCTATTTGTCGCCGTAAGGATCTCAAGGCGCCTGTTAATAAGTCAAAGGTGGTGAGCGTGAAGTTGCCGCAGCAGGAATGTTTGCCTGCCCCTCTCACTGATGCTTCTAAGTGTTCGATTCTTGGGGATTCTCCTTCGATCTCGAGTGTTCGGGATTCCTCTCCAACTCACGTTCGTAAGTCAGCCACGCCGGTGACCATTCACGGACATGTTATTGAATCATCTGTTGGAGGAGAACGTAGTGGTGTTCCTAGTGTTATAGTGGGTTCGTCTTGGGAGCTGACGCGTGGACCCAGCCCAGACAGGTTAGTTGGTGTTTCGGACTGTTTGGCCGCAGATCCTACGTTAATTTTGATGAAGGTGCCTTAGAGGAGCCTACACATCCTTCTCATTGTTGGTCTCCGTTGCCGGAGTATGAGGAGGGAGACACGCGGGAGTTTTTGTCTTCCTTTTCGGAAGTTGTTGATCTCATTCGTGGGTTCAACAGTTTGGAAAGTAGGACTCAGGCTCGGTCATCTTCCCTCCTTGCTTGGAAACCTTGGTGGGAGCTATGCAGGATCCCAAATATTCTCTCCAGCTTCCCTTTCGGGGCACGTTTAGTCGGTATGCATAAGGTTAACGCCTCTGTTTCGGACTGGGACGCTCTAGGGGCTCTTCCAAGCTACGACTTCCCCCTCTCACGAGGCTAGGAAGTACCATGCTACGAACTCTACTTTTTTGATGTCGTGCCATCTTAACCTAGACGTCATTAGCCTGAAGCCGGGATTGACTTTGGAGCAGGTGTGGTCGATGGCTCCATCCTTGTTTCCGCAGGATGCCTCAGCATTGGAATCTATGGCAGCCTCTGTGTTGCTCACGGTTTCTTGGCTGGACTTCTGGTCTATGGTCATTGCCAAGATAGCTTCTGACAGGTCCACAGAAGGGTTGGTGACTGCATCCTCTCTTGCCAATCTGATGCAGTCTAGAGGCAAGGCATTTTTGTATATGGCTCACCTCAGTGTTAATTTATGGGCTAACCTTCTGCTGATTAGAATGCGATAGGCCAGCGTCGGGCTGACACTATAAAGACAGACTGGTGCACCTGGCCGTGTCTAAGTTGGAGTCTCGTCCTCAAAGATATCCGGCTCCTCCTCCTCCCCCTGTCCAGCAGTAGTCAAGAAGATTGTTGCCTGGTAGGCCGTCGAGGAATTCAAGTTTGGCAGGGCCTTCCCGTTCGACTCAGCCTTGGTCAGAGGATCAACGTCCCTTTCGCTCTCGTTCCTTTAGGCCAAGAACGGGCCCAAGGGCAGAGGTAATGGGGCCCTTGGTAGGTTAGGCGCCTCTCCCTCTCCTGTGCTACAGAGGGGGATGCCTAGCAGGCCATTGTGCCAAGTGGCAAAGTTATGGGGTGGAGAAGTGGGTGGTAGATACCCTTAGGGTGGGGTACCTACTGCCATTCGATTTCTCTCCCCCTCTGTCGGACAAACCGCAGCTCAAGAAAGCATATCCTCCAGATTCTCTGTAGTTCTTGGCTCTTCGTGAGGAGGTGCAGAAGATGCTGGACAAGGTTGCAATAGAGGAAGTGGTGCGTCCGTCTCGGGGTTTTACAGTCACATTGTCTTGGTGCACAAGGCATTGGGAGGATGGAGACCTGTGATCGACTTATCCACCTTGAATCACTTCATCAGGAAGACACGGTTCAAGATGGAGACCCTGCGTTCGGTGTTAGCAGCCGTGGGGGAAGGCGACTTCATGCTGTCGATAGACTTAAGGGATGCGTACTTCCAAATCCCTGTTCATCCAACTTTCAGGAAATTCTTCGCTTCTCTCTTGGGAACAAGGTCTTCAAGTTCAAAGTCTTATGCTTCAGGCTGACAACAGCCCCTCAAGTGTTCACAAGGGTCTTCTCTCATGTCAAGTTGGGCCCATGCTCTGGGGATCTGTTTGCTGAGGTATATACCTTGATGATTACTTGGTCTTGGCAGTTTCCAGGGAAAAGCTGCTGCAGGACAAGGATCGTCTACTTCGGTTCTGTCTGGGACTGGGCATCGTAGTCAACCAGGAAATGTCGAACCTCGTACCCAGTCAAAGGATTCTCTACTTGGGCATGGTCATCGATACGACAGTAGCAAAAGTTTTCCCGTTGGATCAGATATTGGAGAAGTTGCGAGTGGTGGTGCGCAACTACCTGTTGGAACCACATCAGTCAGTTCATCAGTGGCAGGTTCTTCTGGGAGTGTTGTCATCCCTGAAGAAGCTGGTCCCTCATGGGCATCATCTTCTTCAGTCTCTGCAATGGAAACTGGGAGAATTCTGGTCTCCAGCATGGGACTCGCCCCTGTTAATGTTTCCTCTGTCTCTGGAAATGAGAGAGAGAAGACCTTCGTTGGTGGTTGGACAACCAGAATCTTTCGAAGGGTGTTCCTCTGCGTTCTCTTCCACCGGACTTCCTTCTGTTCTCAGATGCCTCCCTCGCAGGTTGGGCGACCTTATGTAGACGACCTCATTGCTTCAGGCGTTTGGAGGACAAGCAGCAACATATCAACGTCTTGGAGTTGAAGGCAGCCTTCCTGGGTCTGAAGAAGTTTTGGAAGAAGGTAGAATGTCATTGTCATTTTCGTTTCGGACAACAACATGGTGGTAGCCTGTGTGAACAAACAGGGAGGCGTGGTTTCTCCTCAACTTCACACCTTGACCGTCGAGGTTCACCAGTGGGCGATCAGCAGTTAGGTACAGCTTTCAGCCAGGTATATCCCAGGCAAACTGAATGTGGTTGTAGACAAACTCAGTTGTCGGGATCAGATCCTAGGCACTGAGTGGTCGCTTCATCAAGTGGTAGCAGACAAGCTTTTCCAGGTTTTGGGTAGACCCATGTTGGACCTTTTTGCGACTCGCTTCAACAGGAAGCTGGAGATATTCTGTTCAATGGTCCCAGATCCTTTAGCAATGGCAGAGGAGGCATTCCAACATCCCTGGGACAACCTGGAGGTGTATGCCTTCCCTCTGTTTTGTTTGATCCATCAAGTTCTGAACAGGCTAATGAGTTCACAGGGTCTCAGGATGATTTTGGTAGCCCTCTGTGGCCTCAAGCAGAGTGGTTCCCAGATCTGCTGTAGTTGTTGTCAGAGGTTCCGAGGGAGATTTCCCCCTTGGCGACATCTCCTTTGTCAGCCCCATGCGGAAATGTTCCACCAGTCAGTAGAATCCCTGTCTTTTCACGGTTGGAGGCTTTCAAGTTTCTCCTCCAAGCGAAAGGCTTTTCTCAGAAGGACAGCAGGGCATATGTCCAGCAGTCTCAGAAAGTCGACCTCCGCGGTTTCCAAGGCAATAAGCGAGCTACTGTGATTGGTGTTGTAACAGGGTTTTTCTCCACTCGCAACCTCTATTCAGTTAATAGCAGACTTTTAACCTTCCTCAGAGACGGGAAACGTTTGTCCATTTCTGCCATTAGAGGCTACAGGACGGCCCTGAGTTTGGTGTTACGCCTTAAATGTATCGACATCTCTTCCTAGGAACTTTCCATGCTAGTTAAGGGATTTGAGCAGTCAAGTTCTCCTAGAGAGCTCAAGCCTCAGACGTGGGATGTTTCCTTGGTTTTCAAGAGCTTCACTAAGAGTCCATATGAACCATTGTGTCGCTCATCTGACAGGAACTTGATGCTCAAGGCAGTTTTCCTTCTGGCCTTGGCATCTTCCAAGAGGGTAGGAGAGCTCCACGATCTGAGCTATGAGGTGAAGCATGCCAGGGGTTGGGGCTCGTTGTCCTTCGAATTTGTCCCAGAATTTGTGGCCAAGACCCAAAATCCCTCTGTGCATGATGACAGGTTCACTTCGTTTTCAATTCCATCACTGAATGACTTGTGGGTGGTGATGCTCAAGAGTGTTTGTTGTGCCCTGTCCGGGCCCTGCGTTGCTATCTTAAAAGGACTTGGCACCTTGGACCAGGCTGCCACAGACTTATTGTTACCACAGGCCGTACAAGAAAGAGGTGTCTAGGAATACTTTCTCTTTTTGGATATGGGAAGCCATCAGACAGGCATACTTGTCTCTTGATGATTCCACCACCACGTCTGTGCAGGCTAGAGCGCATGACGTTAAGGGTATTGGTCCCTCTGGCTTTCAAAAAGAACTTGGCTGTACACAAAGGGCTGAGTGCTGGTACTTGGTTATGCCAGTCCACGTTCGCATCTTTCTATCTTAAGGATGTTGCCCACAGATCTGTAGACACGTTTTCCCTGGGTACTGTGGTGACTGCCCAACAGGTTGTGTACTCATAGTTGCCCCTAACAGGGCACTTTTGTATCTTTCCTAAGATGATTGTGTGGATGAGAGAATGAGTGAGTTGGCTGGTCTCCTTTCTCTAGTACCTTTACTTCTTCCTTCGGGCGTGTTAAGGAATAGACACGTCATTCGCTGGACTGGTCTGATACAATGAGTAAGGTAGTCATACTGATAGTGTGGTCACTTATTATGCAAATGTCAAACCCTCTATTCGGTAGCATATGCTCCACTCCTAGACAAGGAGGAGGTGAGAGTAGTGCAAACCCTGGAGTGTTGGTTTGCTAGTAGACAGTCAAAATTTCTCTTTGGATCCCTAAACAATGGTTCTCCCATATATCATTGTACATCACTCAGGGTCTGAGTGGTTAGAAATCAATTTATCTAGCTTCTCAATGGAGGTCAGTCCCTCTCCAGAAGTCATTTCTTCTGGAAGCTGGACTGGTGGGTAGACCCCCAGCTGGTCTAGGATGTCTTGTACCTCCCTCCAAGTATGAGTCTAACCTATTGTTAAGACCAAAGATTTGTTCGCGTATGAACAAATGACATATTATACTGCCCGCCTCTAGCCGCCCCTCTGTTTGTTAAGACATCCTGAGTTGGGAAAGACCGATGCGTGATTGTAGGTGAATGGTCTTTGACCATCCTTCACCCGATTTATGCAAGCGTTGCCAGATATCACAAGATTCCTTGCTTTCATCTGTTTTTTTTTTTAACCGGATCCAGCTAGGCACTAGAAATTATCATCCTATTGTTAAGACCTCAGGTTTGTAGCTATGAAAAATACAAATTGTCTTAGAAAATTTGTAATTTCAAACCTACTCATTGTGTGAGATACTGGAGTATAGACAATGAAGAAAACTTCAAGGCGAAAGAAGGTGGAACGTCTTTCTTTCACCATTTTAGGTAGCCAAGCCTAAGTAGTACACTCGTAACCTAGGATTCTATAGCCCAGCTAATCCAGTCATACCTTTTAGCCTAACAAGTGGTTAAATTCGTAGCCTACCCCAGCTAGTCCAAATCTGCCTCTACTATCTTAATTTAATCTGAGTGGTAGTTCTTAGCTTAGCCTGGCCGAACTAACTAGTTCGAGCATACATGTACCAACTAAGCCTAGCAAATGGTTGAGGTCTTAGTTTTCGAACCTGCATTTACTATCTTAGTTTAGTCTGAGTGGTATAGTTCTTAGTTAGCTTAGCCTAATGCCTTGGTTAACTAGTTCAGACCTGCATGTCTCCACCTGGCCTAACAATGGGTGGACGACTTAGCATGGCCTTGCTACTTGAACCTGCCTTTACTATCTTAGCTTGGTCTGATTAGTAAAGTTCTTAGCTTAGCTGAGCATAGACTAGTATCTAGGCTACCTATTTGGAACACATTTACCACCTCAGCCCAGCAGGTGGCTGTGGTTTTAGCCTAGCCTATCTAGTTTGAACTTTCTTTGACCACTTTACCTTAATCTAAGTGGTTTAGTTTTTAGAATAGGCTAGTCTATCCTAGCCTAGACTAGTTAGCATTTCTGGGTTCAGCCCGTGTTGCTTCGTGAAATGTCCTTTTAGCTCACATTTCTAAGGTAAATATCACTAACATTACCAGAGAAAAAACTAAAATGGAATGTCAGAGTATTCTGACTTGCTCACCTTATATAAAAAAGGTGTCGGTATGGTTTCAGGGGCGAGTGAAACCACTACCACGGGTCTCTTACCATTTAGATCTATCCTTCTACAAAATCCCCCTACTAGAGAGGGCCGATACATGGCCTACACCAGCAACTACTACTACTAGCGCTCCCGATGCCATCACGAGCGCCTCTAGCGGTCATCCTTTCCGTTAGCACCATCTTGCATCCACATGTTTTTTCTTGCTGTTTTTGTGCTTGCTTTTTTTAGATTAACACCCATCATGGAACTCAAGCCATTGCCGCAGCTAAGTTAAGTATTGCTAAAGTGTTTCACATAATTTTAGCCAGCCAGGGTCCGTTTAACCGTTTTTATTTACGTTTTAACGGCGCCCTCCTCAGCATGGCTACAGAGTCGTCCCAGGCGGCTCGCTCCACGTGTTCCCTTATTTCATGCTTCTTCGGTCCCCCATACCGTGGTAGCTTGAACCTAGCAGTATGTATTCACATTTTATGTGTTGTGCAAGATTTACTCAGTGCTATATTCTCATTATACACGGGGTTTCTAGTTCGATTGAGCTTATAGCCTACGTCACCCTTAGCTCAGTGTTCATGCATGCATGTTCCTTTGTTTAGGTTGTTAGGCTTTCTTAGGACATCTGTCCTTTCTTTTAGTCCTGCCACCCTGGCCGCCGCCCTCCATATCTACGTATCGGCAGAAGCCAGCTCCCGAGTTGCTCGGCGCCCTCCCTTCTGGGACGGTTAGCCTAGCTTCTCCAGGACGTTGCTTTCTTTCTATCTGCCTTTCTATTTTCTACTCCCCGTGTTATTTTAGGCTTTGTATGCATGCTCAAGACGGTTGGAGGTAGCCTAGGCTACCTCAGACCGCCTGGCCTGTCTTACCGCGTGGCCCTGCCACGTTCACGATGAGCCAGGCAATCGCCATGAGCCACCCGGCTACTGTCCCCACGCTTCCTCCCCCCCTCCAGGGGGGAGAGTACCACTCGCTCACGTTGTCATAGCAACCATCCGAGCTCCCTCCCTTCTTCCCCCTCCCAAGGGGGGGATACGGGAGTTAGCAGGGGACTGTCCGTGGCTGACTCAGCTCCTACCGCTCTCACCCCTCGGTTCCAGGGGGCTCCCTTGTGCGTTCAGGCTTGGCTGGCCACCCGGCTCGACAGCGCTCGGATCTCCTCGGGTTCTGTTCAGCTCTCTCTCTCTCACCCCGAGTCACCATCCCTCCCCACCATGCCGACGGCGGGCTCCGCTGACTCCGCCAGTCATTAGGGATGGTGACTGAGAGAAGCTCCGCCGCATGCACCTTTTTTATATTGCCTTGATTCGATTATTGTTTGTGTTATTTATTGTTCTGTTTCACTAGCTGACGGATCTCCTGCTCACCACCCGGGTTATTCGCCGGCCTGCAAGTTTTTATTACGGCGGAGCTACGCTCCTCCGACTAGTCTTTATTAGCCTCCTCATGCTCCCCCCCGCGGTCCTCGTACTTCTCGCTCCGGCGTATAGCCAGGTATCTAGTTCGGTGCAACTCCTTATTCCGTAACACCGAATTGTACTGAGACTAGTATACCAGCTATATCGGACACCCACCATTTGCCAGGAGAGCAGGAAGAGGCTAATCCCTATGTGAGTTACTCCGGTATCCTCCGGTGTTACAATATATCACTCTCTGGACTTGATCCAGTTACTCAGTGTCGATACTCATGTATCTGTTCACTTACAGGCCACCCATTGCCAGGAATCGGGATGCAATGCCGTCCTACAGGACCCCTGTGGGCACGAGGTCTGCCGTACCCATGCTGTCTGCGCTATCCGCTACGGGGACATAGTGGTCTGGCACCACGAGAGTTGCTCCATCTGCTATGATCTTGTAGTTCAGGTTACCTTTGGTGTAAGTATACTCCGGAGAGCGGGCGCTATATATTTTGGCCTATGAATACAGTTCTAATAAGTGATATATAATATGATATAAGCATATAGTTTTATTTCCATAGCTTAGTGTTTATACTAACCTTCTCTTACAGGCTGCTCAAGCCGTCAGGGACGCCGCGTCAGCCACCTTAAGAGCCTGGGTTGGCAGATTCGGTTGGCAGATTCGGTTGACTTCCCCGGTGGGAAGTCAACCTGCTACGTCGACCCGGCAGCAGCGGCCCCGTATATCTCCACTGTCCAACATCAGGTGGCCCAAGCCTTGGCAGACCCGGGGAACTCTGAAATTGTTGAAGATGTGGCGACTCTCAATCAGGACCGAGAGCCCATGGCGGTAGGTGACGCAGAAAGTTTGTTAGATGAGGCAGGTTTGTTGGGGGCTCAAGGGCTTCCCTTGGGCCCTTCTGGATCGATTTCTCCTATCCCTTCTTCCTCTTCCTTTCAAGGCTTTTCAGAGAGTGAACTGTCAGTTAGGCCGAAGTCCACTCAAGCTATCCCTAAGGTTAAGGGAAAGCGTGAACCCAAGACCCTGGAGAAGACACTGCCTAAGAAGTCAGCGCCTTCTACCTCTCATAAGTCTCCGGCTCACCATCCCGGAGCAGAGAAGACGAGAGCATCCTCTCACTCTAAAGGGTCCAAAGGCAAGTCCTTGAGGGACAAAGCTCAGCTCCCATCTAACCCTGAGCCTTCAACCTCCACGGGGACTCGACCTAAGACTCCCAGCGGAATCAGGGAACCTAGTCGCCTTGATACCGACGCATTCACTGCTAATATCATGCAGCAAATGGGAAGCTTTGTCGGAAACTTAGTCCAAGACAAGTTTCAAGAGATGCTGTCTCAGATCTCAACTTCCTTCGAGGAGTCAGGCCAGTCGATCCGAAACATTTTGGAAAGGCTGGCCAACCAGGAGAACCTGATGGCAGGTCTCCGAGAGAACCCGTTGGCAGTTCTTCCACAGCCCGGCACGGTGGCTCAAGCCATGCTGGACTACAACACCCTCCATCCTTATACGGCGAGCAATCCTTGGAGGATCTCGTCTTATGCCCCCTTTAAGGACGGGATGCTAACGCTGGCGGACTGTGGTACTCGAAGGATTGAGGACTTAGAGTTCCACCCAGTTTCCAGCTGGTGTTAACTTATTTATCCTAATGTTAAGACCTCAGGTTTGTTAGTTATGTAAAATATAAATTTATTAAAAATTTGTCATTTTCAACTTGTGGAAGGTAGAGAAAAGGTAGGCAAATGATCTGGCCTTAAAAATTTAACCATGTTGAGCAGTCAGGAGCAGATTCAGAATCGGTTTCTAACATCATTCATAAACTGTGCTGATGTCGAGTATTAATCCAGGTGATACTTGATTAAAATGATTTCAGTTAATATTTAAACTGTTTACACACAAACTCACAACACTACATTAATTATAACTATTTAAAATTGTGCACAAGTCTTTGTATAATGATTACTTATTATTTATTTTCCACAGCCCAGAAAAGTCAGAGTATCCTCAGCAAGTCTCCTGAATTTGAAAGTTGTCATGAAATGTCAATAGATATAGATGTCTCATTAGCTTCAGATGAACAAGATGCTGATTTATCATCATTCTCAACAAAAAAGAGGCACTTGCCACTGACGAGCTGAAATGAGTGAATAAAGGGCTTAAATCTATCTTAATCAAGACAAATGAATCAGAAGTCTTAGAGGTTTGTTTGAACATTTCCATTCCGATTTTAAGATTGGCTTTATTCAAGTGGTTGCTGGGAATACTTAATATGGCAGAGGTTTTAGTTTTTATCTTGTTACCCAAAAACATCTTGTTACCCAAAAACCCATTAATGGTAAGGTAAAAAGAAAAAAAAAAAGACGAACTTTATTAATATTTTCAATGTACTTTAGTTTGTGATGTTCTCTTAAATTGTGGGGTATTTTTACTATTACAGTACTACTTCCTTCTATACTATTACGTTTTGTTGATTGCCACTTATAAATTTTCTGGTAAGAGATAGATTACCTAAGCCTTTAAATAGCTTAAGTATGAGATCAGGTCTAATTCTAAGATCATAACACTGTGTACTATTAGTATTATTAAATAGTTTGACAAAACCACTGAGCTAACTTATTTAGCTTTCACGGAGCTACAACAAATACATGTACTTACTACCTACCCTCTCTTCTGGCAAGCTTAGAATGTTCAGTTGTTATGCAAAGAAGACAAAGATTTGGAGAAAGCTGGCCCTTTTTTGTTTTTGCCTTTTAATTCCAATTTCATTGTGCTGATTAGTGTAAATCACTGTTAATGAGTTTTATTTCTGGTGACAGTTTATTAAGTTATACAGGTTGCACACTACACTAAATACTATGTAAACACTTTCATCCTTCTTGTGATGGTTAAAAGGCCCACAATTGTAGAGAATATTTATAATAATAATAATAATAATAAAAAAAAAAAAAAAAAAACTGGATCCTTCTGCTTCTTTTGGAATAAAATAAAAATTTGAAAAAACTTTACTAGCGGTTACTAGATCAATGCAACCATTCAATATGTTACATTATATTGTAGATGAATTGCTAAACTCATGAACAGATATTGGTAACAGCTGATTTCAAATCCATAGTCATCTTTGAAGAGGTAGATGGTCATTAGGATGTTGATAGCTATACATTTGTCTATTGATCACTGGAAATACCAAGTCCTCTTTGGTCAGCATTAGTGCCCACATTAGGAATGAAACTACAGTAATATATGCAGTTTTGTCAACGTGAAATGTGATTTCTGGTATGACTTACTGTATTGTCCTCTTCATAAAAATCTCTGGTATTACTGAAGACCTCAAAATATGGATTAAGGCTCCTTGCACCACTCTCCTTACAATAATATTAGGTGTCTTATATTATAGACTATGGTGGGCGGTCTCTGACCAGCTATCACCTCGTACGTGCAAGAGTTGCCAGATCTCATAGATTCCTTGCTATACAATCTTTGATTGTTTTTTAACCGGTTATCCAGCTGGCGTTAAGATTTATCCTATTGTTAAGATCGAAGGCTTGTTAGCTGTGAAAAACACAAACTGATTAAAAATTTGTCATTTTTCCAATCTAGTGGGATAGGCTGTTCAGCGTTTCTACAAACAAAGTGGATGATAGTCATACCATTGCATTTGCTTTTCTGGATTCACAAAAATTTCATTGGAACCCAACTAATTTGCATCTGTGATTTTTTCAGATCTGCAAAAAAATTTTTCTCTCTTCCTTTCTTGTAGTTATTGTTGTACCATCGTTATAGGACTTCTGTGACATGAAGTTTAGCTGGATTACTACCTTCCTGACAATGACAAAGAAAATGTCAGTCCTTAAGTTTACAGTACCATTAGTTACTTGGTTTTAAGAGTGGCAAAAAAAAAGTAGCTGCCAATGAATTAGTATAATGGTATCATTATACTGTACTGTAAATTTGCTAGAGTGGCAAGTACCCATTAGGCAAACTGTAGTATTCTGTTTTTACATCAATCATTTCTTTCTTTTTGTACTGATAATGTGTTAGGTTAATTTTTAAATGAAATTAAAGTGCTTTGGGAGCATGATTTGGGCTGTATTCAAGGTTTAAACTCAACCAGAAATAAGCATTTATTTGCATTTTTAGCGACTTGCACAGTACCAAAAATTTGCAATCCTTCCTAAGCCATGACAGATTCTGAAACCTAACCTTGTGAATGTTCAAAATTGTTAATGTATACTAGGTAATTTTATCTTTTAAGTTTGACAAAGCTGCAAATACTCCTATGGTTTCTCATCATTCATGCACAAGCTTAGATTGAAGTTGATTTGCAGCAGAATCCTGATGTAGACACCAATGCTGAATAAGGTGGGTCTACTTCTTATACATGATAAGAAATTTGAAACAATCAATACCCAAATAAACATCCACTGCTTCAGGGATTGTCAAAGATTTGTAAATGAAGAGGCTGGGTGGGAAACGTGGGACAGCTCTTATTTTCATAAATACATCTGTATATAGTATAAATAACGCTCTTTTAACAAAACACAAATAAGATATTACAAATAAAATATAAAGTGAAACTTATTTGAGCTGCCAAATGAAGAAAGCATTTGCACCGAGTTTGAACTTCTTTAATGATTAAGTATAGACGGCCACACTATATAATTTATAGTGATGTTCCAAAATCTCCATCAGTTGTTGTATGTACTGCCATATCACTTAGCAAAATAAATAAATTCTCCCCACTGCATTATGTCTATTTTCAGTGTAGGACTGTGAGCTATGAATTTAACCATTAAAATGATCTAAAATATGGTATCAAAGAAAAACATCATTTTCAGCAACTATTCATGAATACTCTAGTGACAATCAAAACTATTTCCAAAAAAATTCTTTTGTACAACCAATTAAGATTTTATTCCACTAATTCAGCATATGAACCTTTTGTAATATTGAAATATGCTGTATCCATGTCCATTGGAGCATAATGGGAAATGGAGATGCCAATACTACTCTACAGCAAACAAAGCTGCAACTATTATGACCACATCAAAGCAACCATTCCTGATATTGACTGGTATGTGGATTTGTGATTCCTGATATTGACTGTTAAGTGGAATAGTGAATCACAGATTGCATCAGTAGCATACGTAACCCAGTCCATATGTGCAGAGAATGCAGGTCAGTGCTTGAGTGTCTAAACATTTTATGTGATTGTCTACCATCAACCAACAGTGATTAATAATTTTTGGAAATAATATTTTGCCAGAATTTTTATGTAATTTTTAAATTACCCAGTCACAGTATTGAATTTTTTAAGAACTCGTGGGGCAATTGTGTGTGAATTAAGTCTCTCAGTGGTCTGGTTAAATTGATAACAATTACATGGCCAAGAAGATACCATAATTTTTTCACAAATGCAATAACACTAGAAAACTCTGGTGTTGAATTGAACCTTTTAAGAGAAATGACAAACCATTTAGAATAAACTGCATAAATAGTTCACAGTGGGTGGTGTAATATGCGAAGATCTGATTGCAAATAGTACCAATTTTTATTAAACTTTCGCTGTAATCAGGCAAACACTTCATCTCAGAGTAACATGAGTTTGTTATAGTTATGTTCTATTGGCATTTTGGGGATATGAACACTACACCTTTCCTATATGAAGTATTATTCCACACATGCGCTGGACAGGCCTTGTATTGAATAAAAAAGTGATACCCAGGAGGAGATGGGGAGAGGGGATGCCCATTCCCAGCTAGCTGAAATGACTAATTGCCCTTTTGGTAGAGCTATATGTTTCAGATATTTCTTGCACAGAGTATTTTTACTTGGTTGTTTCCTTAGCTTGAAACTTGCGATTTATCAATCCTAAGTGCTTCCTTCTGTTAATTTTTGTGCCAGGAAGGGCTAGTGTTATGTTTTTTCCATTGTTTTTGTGATTTTTGTTGGTTCTTCTTGATGAAGTGCAGAAAAGACCACTTACGGGGTTAGTTTGAAGTCGACCTTGTACTAAAGAGCTTTTGCTGGGATTGTAGCAGATGATAATGAAGGGTCCATCAGCAGGTGTGTCATTCTCAGACTGATGTGCTAATAATTTCAAGTTTTAGGTGTCTGTGAGACACTCGCAGTTTCCTGAGGTTATGACTTATGATTAAGTTGGTCTTGGCTTTATGGACTACTGCATTGTAATTTTTTTTTTTTTTTTGTCAGTTGCTCTAGTCTTTGGTGAGCTTTCTTCAGTGGTTGTGATTCAGTCTGCAGTCCCTGATTAGACCAGCCCTGTGAGGCGAGGCAAGTAGGACCAACAAAAGGAATGGTAGAAGAGCCATTGGTGCTCCTCTTCTCTGTATTTGTCTTCTATTGGTGTCTACCTTTATCTTGACCCCGCTCTCTTTCTCCGTACAGGTGGACATCAAGATTGGGAAAGTTTACTCCTTGTG
The DNA here is from genome assembly GCF_015104395.2 of Macrobrachium nipponense. Lineage (NCBI taxonomy): Eukaryota > Metazoa > Arthropoda > Malacostraca > Decapoda > Palaemonidae > Macrobrachium > Macrobrachium nipponense. Next base: position 28,242,278 of record NC_061093.1, on the reverse strand, counting down.
TAAGAAGTCTTGATAGGCTTTTGCACAATCTTCCTTGGGAGAGGGTGGAGGTAAATGTTCACCAGCAGTGATCGGCTGTTCCCAGGTAGGGTAGTCACCATGGTGCTTGCCTGCCTAGATTTGGGGTCTGCTCTCAGTTTATCTTCAGTGGGCTCTTGGTCTGACATCGAGTCAAGCCTCTTCAGAGGTGCACCGAGAAGAGTTTGTGAGACTCGCTTTGTGAGGGTTTGCAAAGCCAATAGTGCTTTAGTTGCGCATCTGGTCATCAGATTGGGTTTTACCACTGGCAATGAGGTATTTTGCTCTTACAATTCATCCATGGTTGGATGATCATGGTAGACAGGTGAGCAGAGCAACTCTCCTTACTGTGACTCCTCAGGGTCTCAGAGAGAGAGGTTTGCATGACAATTCAGTGTGGGGTTCACACAGCCCATTTTGCAAGTCGTACACACCTAGTCTGTAGATCAGTTTTATGCTGGCAGCATGGAAGGTTCTTCTTCAGCAGGTGAACCTGCATTGCTTCTGTGCTCTTAAATGGTCACCCTCACCAGAGCTTGTGTGGTCTGAGCAACCCTTCTTTAGGGTGAGTTTTTTTTTAACTCTTCCACCTCTTGAGAGAGTGGGTAGCCATTTGGTGGATAACAGAGTTTGAGGAGCAAGGCTTGTTGGTATCCTTTCTTGGTTTTACCGAGTACCTTACAAAAGGGGGTGGTGATTTTGTGGGAAACGCGGTCTGACAGTAACTTCACTGCAGCTCATATCTTCTCCAATGAGAGGCCTTGTTTAGTATGGAGTTTGGAATGTGGGGTCCTCCGATGGTTAAGGGAGGAGCAGCATGGCCTTCATCATGAGAAAAATATCCTAGGGAGGCAACTACAACTTTATTCCCACCCTTGGTCTTGTAAAAGGAGCTGACCGTAGGGTATGATCCAGAGGTGCTCTCTGGGCTTGTTGCATACTTGCAGTTATTGTTTGGTGTTTGGAGAAGGTTAATGTCCTGCTGTAAGGATCAGGTATTGCCTTTGACTTCGGTGGATCTTGCAAACATCTTCAATGTTTTCACTCCTTTCCATGACAAAGGCAGTGGCCAACCATTGGTTGCCTCATGCTTCTTTGCAGGAGAAGAGTTTTCCTAAGTGATTCCAGCCCATAACATGAGAAGCAGGGATAGAGGGAAACACCACCTTGCCCTCTGGGTTGGTGCCTGGAAAGTCCCAGTGCCTTCATTCAACAATATAACACACTTGCTTTGCTTGCAACATTGCTCAGCCCACCTGCAGGTGCTACCTTCCTCTTAAGTAGTAAGTCTCCATATATAAGTCATAGTGTTTGTATCCCAATAGGCTTAAATGTAATAATTTTAAAGAAATATATATATTTTTCCAAAGTATACACCAGCCTTCCATATTAGATATATCCCAGTGTTTTTCCCCCCTGAATATTACCTGAAAGGACAGTGGGTAACATTGGTTGGGTGAGAATGAGTACCACCCTAGTTTAGTCAGTACATGGCTTGTCCAGTGCATGCACAGAAGGATACCCCAAATATGAAAGGCTATGATATGTATACCTGAGAAAAATACAAATTACTTTAAAAATTTAGAATTTTGTTTTTATTCATAATAGTTTTAATTTTCTTTTTTAATGATTTTTTTTTCAGGGTGGTGATTCAACATATTCCTAATTTGTCTATCCTAGAAGAATTATCAGACATACACATCGTTACCTTGGTTTTATTCTGTAGAAATTCCCAGAATTATAGTATTTTATTAACAAGAAGCACTGTGTATTACATGATGTCAAGTAGAGAATTTTAAGTTTGAAAGGATATATGGATTTGAAATGTAAGGTTACAGTACTTTATTGTTAATTAAGAATCATGTTGAATTTATAGGTCACAAAATTATCTTGCATCTGTTTGGATGAGTGGCACTAGTTTTTTCTTTTTCAAATTAATTGTTTTTAAGAGATCTTCATATCCAGGACTGCATTTGTCATACATGAAATATGTACCAGTACCTTAATAAGAACAACCTGAAAAATGAAAAAAATTTTGTAGTGCATAAATTAATTTTGTAAAAAAAGTATTTAAATTTTGAAAATAAAAAGAATTATATAATATTAGTTTTTAAAATTACCTTCACATTTTAACAATATTGTCAGTATAGCAAATTTTTTTTTTATAAATATTGTATTCATTTTGAATGCTTAACTAACTTATAAATGCCAATATCAGTCAGGTTTGGCTGATATACACAGTATTATCTTTTAGAGGAGCATATGTCGCCAACACTTGTGGGATTTTGGATGAAGGGAAGGAGTGACTCCCTGGAATACATTGCGTATATGGTCTACTAAAACATACTACGTATGTTTTAGTAGATAACCAGTCCCTGGTTATCAGCAGGGGTTCCGTTCCCGGGGATGTGCCAATAAGGAAAACTGCCATTAACCGAAACTCAGTGATTTATGGTGCCATAAGCAACCTTAAGGCGCACTATGAGCATCCTTATGGACTGATAACCGGAACTCGTCCCGTTATGCTGATTTTATGGCCCTAGACAAGCCCCATAAAACCGGATCGCCGATAACCGGGGACTGCCTGTACCAGGTGTTTTAGCTGAAAAAGTGGCAGAAGCCCTGTATGACATCATCAATCTAAGATGGCCACCATTGTGTAGATACTCTTTAGATTATCTTCTATAACTTGTTTTAGAGTTAACCTATGAAATATTGTCACCAATAATAACTTGTTCAATATGAAAAAATAGCAACGTAAAAGTGTAAGCTTTATTTTCATAAATCCTACAGTTTGCTAGCTAATAACCAATTTATGTAATTTTTCTGCCATATATATCCTACTTCTCATTGCATTTCCAGTAGTAACTGACATCAAATGTGATTGAAAAATACGTATACAGTGTTCCCCCCGTATTCGCGGGGGATGCGTACCAGATCCCCCCGTGAATAGTTAGAATCCGCGAATGTTTGGAACTCCTATAAAAGCGCTAAAAACAGCCTATTTTGTTAGTTAAAACTTAAGAAAAACCACTAAAAATTTTCATACTTGGTTTTTTTAATGGTTTTATCACAAAAAGTGCATTTTATGATGAAATTGATCACAAAAACCAGGAATTTGTGGATATTTCTCATAGAAAAATACCGTGAATGCGCGATTTTTCCGCGAATAATGCGGGGAAACTTTCCCGAGAGAAATCCGCGAATGTGTGAGTCCGCGAATCCGGAGAACGCGAATACGGGGGGTCCACTGTAATTGATTTTCCCAGCAAAATCATGAGGAAGCAGAGAAAACAGACCAATACAGGGCAGGAATCACATGAGAACGAAATAGTTTACTATGCATAGTAAGGAAAGGATTTCTTTGACAGTTGAAATGAACATCAAAGGACAATCATAACATTGTACAAAAATAAATTTTCAATTTGTTCTCCAATTGGAAAAATAATTTGATGCGAATATGGTCAGTGTGTTTAGTTTTGAAGTACTTGAGAAAAGTAATGTTTGAACTATGATGTACATTGAAATCGCTTTCTTCATTAATTCTTTTCATGATGTCAAAGCATCCACATATTGAAAGTGTTCTAAAAAGTAGACCTACCATCATCAGCTAACCAAGCAAACCCTTCACAGACTTTACTTATAAACATCTTATGTCAGCCAAAAAAGAAAAAAAAACCTCCTTGGTGATTCTAAGGAACTTTGAAAAAGTATTAGACTGTGTGCAAAAAAGAGCAGACTGAAATGATCTGCAATATGTGAATATTAGGTGTCATTTAGGGACTAAAACACCTGAAGAACTGAAAGATGGAAATACATCATGGCATTCAGATTGCTACAAAAAGTACAGGCAGTACCCGGTTATCGGCAATCCGGTTTTATGGCGTTTGTTTAGCACCATAAACTTGGCAAGTTATGGCACCATATCGGGGCGAGTTCCGGTTATCAGCACCATAAGGCGCCAATAATAAGTTATGGCACCATAACATATACCTAAGAGAGGCGCCATAAGAGTCCTTATGGCGCCGATAAATAGCAGTTTTCACTTATTGGCACACCCCCGCCAATAACTGGGGACTGGCTGTACTCGCAAAGCTACAATGCTAACATGGATTGAAGTAAAAGGATGTATGAAGAGCAAGTTTGAACCATCATCTTCATCCTCTAGCCAAGCAGATGTCGATAGAAACTACACAAGATCACATACACCGAAGCATAATGGAAGTAAGAGCATTTTTTGCAAAGAAGAAACACAAAGAAATAACTTATACACGATTGCAACTGATTCAGCAGGAATTCACTGTAAAGAAGTTGATTTATCTAGCAATGAAATATTAAAAATTCGTTTGAGTGATTGCACTGATCCAGAAAATCCCTCATGCAAGGGACATTGCATAT